>NW_015635063.1:983802-1028821 GCF_001515625.1 Sinocyclocheilus rhinocerous
TTCAGCGGTGGTGGTTTCCCGTGTCGAGTAGGTTGCACACAATAGGCTGCACTACCCCCTGTTTGTGTTACAGGCGGCCATCTCCCCTGTGCTCTTCAGCACATTAAAAGAGCAAATCCTAAAAGAGCATTCACGGGTGGAAGTCTTTTTAAAGACACTTCTTTTTAAAGATGCCTTTCCACCCATGCATTTCTGGATGCGGTCGTTACCTGGTGCCGGGTGATGGTCACGATCGCTGCCTCACATGTCTGGCCATTAAGCACGCTGAGGCAGCTTTTGTGGGCGAGTTGTGCTCTCATTGCGGGAGAATGACCGTCCCGGAGTTGCCTGCAAAGGGGCGGGGTTCCAGTGCCTCTGCCTAGATCTAGATCTAGTGTTCCTCCTGGCAGAAGCCAAAGGAGCGCTACTTGCTGGATGCTGGATCCAGAAATGGTGGCTATGCTTGCCTGGGCCGCCGAGAGGGTTGGGCTCGACTGGAAGCCTCCACCGTGTCCCGAACCCTCAAGGCTGGATGATTGGTTTCTTGGGGTGGCTCGTGCTGGTTCTCAGGGCCCCACCCTGATGCCTTTCTTCCCAGAGGTGCATGATGAGCTTTCCAGGTCGTGGACGGCACCTTTCACTGCCAGAATCCGGCTAGGTGGCTCATCCTCCCTCACCACCCTTGACGGCGGGGGTATAAGGAAGTTCCTCCGGTGGAGTGATCAGTTGCGATGCAATTGTGTCCAAACACCGATGCCACCTGGCGGGGCAAGCCGTCCCTCCCCTCCCGGGCCTGTAGGTACTCGTTGGCCCTGACCGGCAGTGCTTATGCGGTCTGTGGAGAAGTTGCCTCTGCCCTACATGCCATGGCGTTACTGCAGGTTCATCAGGCCAAGGCACTGAAAGACCTGCATGAGGGTGGTCACGACCCAGAGGTTCTCCAGGAACTTTGGACTGCTACTGACCTCATGCTCCATGCGACGTAGGTCACTGCGTGGTCTCTGGGTCGTGCAATGTCCACTATGGTTGTCCAGGAGCGCCATCTCTGGCTGTGTCTGGCTGACATGAGGGAGACCGACAAGCTTTGGTTCCTGAACGCCCCCATGTCCAAGTCCGGCTTTTTCGGTGATGCGGTGGAGAACTTTGCCCAGCAGTTCTCGGCCGCACAGAAGCAGACCGAGCACAGCAAATGCAGCAGCATCCAGCAAAGCAGCGCCGTGGAACCGGTCCAGGCCCCCGCCAAACCTGGCGGCAAGCAGAAGAGGCCCTGAGACGGCGACCCAGTGATGGAGGGAGCTGCTCTTTGGGAGATGGTGAACGCACCACTCCCTCCCCCGGAAATCTTGACAAAAGAGCAGTTTCTTCTATCTCTAGGTACCCCTGGGGCCAGCCCCAGGTCACACTCACCCTCCTCTCTCGCCAGTGGGCAGCAGTGGGTGGATCGAGAGCGCTATCAAACGCGCTACTCACGCACCCTCTGCCTGAACGCAGGTAAGTGTTGCACCACACACTCAGACCCCGCTTCGGACCGCCCACGAGCCGCCTGAGCCGGGTCCCTGCGCTCCTCCTAGCTGCTCCACTGCGAGTACGTCAGTGGTTCCGTTGGTGCAGCTTTGTACGGTATCTGGGAGCCATTCTCGATCTGTCTGCACAGCGTACATGAACGCATTGATGACATATCCTGTCTGCGCGAATAGGGTGCGCAGAGGTATGCAAATACATATGTTGACAGGCAGGTAGGAAAGTCGAAAAGAACGAACATTTCTTGGTCCTACGCCTTCCACAGAATATATAAATTATACATTTAGACCACTTAACGTATTGCTATATGATTGCTATCGAGATGTGAAGAGACTTTCAACCAGCATAACAAAAAATGCTTTTGAACCAAATCACCTATTGCACCTTTAATATCCCAATGCATCCTATATTAGATTAATCAGATATGTATGTAGCTAACCCAGACATCACTACGTGACTTCAAAGCCATGCTTCTCTCTTCTCATGTCTATACTTTGGACCGCATGCTGCTGCAAGCTAAACAATCAGAGCTCAGGGTGCCGCCCAAAGTGCTGCTATAACCAATCAGAAAAAAATATATTTTTTTTTCCATCATCATCGTTTTCATGATCGATGGTAACTGTCACGGCCAAGTACTCGAGTGCTGTTGTGGGTAGTGCAACGATAACAGTGACTGGTCTTCTTGTTGCGAGCCCCAGGACCCTGGAAAGGGCAGCATCAGTGGCGCTTTGTTAGGGATCCCAATTTGTCTGTCAATACCGACGTGACATTCAGAGTGACCAACTGAAAGGTGTCTCGGTTACGTATGTAACCCTCGTTTAGGGCTGTGCAAAAAATTTAATGCGATTTTGTTTAGCTTGTCAGTGATCTACGGCTCTGTGTAGTAAATGCCGCTCCATCTGAAAGCACGTGCTGGAGATTTACTACTAATCACCAGAAGCGGCTTTACTGATGAGATTCGCATGAAAATCGCATTCGATTTTTTGCCCAGCCCTACCCTCGTTCCCTGAAGGAGGGAACTGAGACGTCACATCCTGTCGCCACAGCTGCTGTACCACTGCTGAGCGGCCAGGTCGGCGGCTCAGCGAAAACCTGAGTATATGTTGCACCCAGTGTTCGAACTATACCGTGGACTTTGTGGGGAGAAGGGTGTTCCTGCACAACTGGAGGCTGCAGTTTCAGGACCGCAGTTCTAGGACCGCAGTTCTAGGACCCTATTCTTTTGTAACAGCGCCACCTACCGAATTGGATAATATAGCGGAGTCCCTCCTTCAGGGAACGAGGGTTACATACATAATAGAGACGTTTTCTATTGAAATATGCATATTTTAAAATGTTATTAATTTATTCCGGTGATCAAAGCTGAATTTCAGCATCATTACTCCAGTCTTCAGTATCATATGATCCTTCAGAAATCATTCTAATATACTGATTTGCTGCTCAAGAAACATTTCTGATTATTATCAATGTTGAAAACAGTTGTGCTGCTTGCTGTTTTTGCAGAAACCATACTTTTTTCAAGTAAAAATAGAAATCTTTTGTAATAATATTTAAGTCTTTACTGTCACTTGTTGATTAATTTAATGCATCTTTGCTGAATATAAGTATTCACTTCTTTAAAAATAAAAATAAAATAAAATACAAATCTTATAGATCCATAACTTTTGAACAGTAGTGTATTTTGTCGTGTATTAGTGAGTGTGTTATGTTTTTACCTTTAGGTAATGGTGGACGTGGTGCTGGTATATATCGCACTGAGGTTGACGTGTTCACAGTTGTTGACGTTGATGATGATGATGTTGTCCCTGATGAAGGTCTGCTGTGTGTGGATGTCCCAGTGACTGTTGGAGTATCTCCTCTACCGCTGCTCTGCTCTGAAGTGTTTGTGTCTGGTGTCTCAGGTGCACGTTTAACCTCCTGAGTGAACATTAGAAATGCAAAAAACACTCAAAGTCGAAGTTGAACACAAATAAAAAAATTCCATTCATTATCTATATTACTAAACCAAGGCCACCAAAAAAGTGTCTGGTCACTGTTGAGACCATCAGTGCACTAACCTCATTAATGTCTGGACCAGCTGTTGGAGCAAACGTGCCTCCTCTGCCGCTCTCATGAGTGACAGTGTTCATCCCCGAGTGTGTTCCCGTGTTCTCTCTGTGGACTTCATTTACATTTGTGCCATAACTGTACCTGCCATTACCATTGATGCGGTTGCCATTAATACCATATCCATTTTCAAAACCATTAATGCGACTGAAGATAAGTGCTCCATTTTCATCCTCACAGAGCTGATTGACCAGTTTGGACTCCAGAGCTGTATAAGAGTGAATTAAAAAGAGATAAAAGCAATATTAGATATTTAATTCTACCCAAATGTAAATATCTGATCAATTCCAGATTAAGCCTATCATTGGATTTATTTAAATAAATAAGTCAACTATTATTATTATTAAATATAGAAACTATAATTTATTGATATTAATATTTACTCTGCCGTTGAAAAGTTTGGGATCAGTAAGATTTTTAATGTTTTTTTGAAGAAGTCTTATACACTCATCCAGGCTGAATTTACTTGATTAAAAATGCAGAAAAAAAACAGTAATATTGGGAAATATTATTACAATTTAAAATGATGGTTTTCTATTTTAATATACTTCAAAATGTAAATTTATTCATGTGATGCAAAGCTGAATTTTCAGCATCATTTCTCCAGTCTTCAGTGTCACATGATCCTTCAGAAATCATTCTAATATGCGGATTTATTATCCATGTTGGAAACAGTTGCTTAAGATGTTGAAGTGCAGTTATGCTTATACAAAAATGTAAATATTTAGCATATTTAATATATTAAGGTTAATGTAAAATGTCTTGACTTTTTAGCAGTGCAATCAACTAATGAGTCAAGATAAAAAGCGATGTTTAAAAAACATGCCCCTGCTGGTTAACATGCCATAAATACACAATTTTGTGGGAAAAAGCATCTATCAGCTTATGCATACCTCCATATGTACAGTATTCAATTATGCATCTTGCCATCACCAGAGAAGTACATTCATATATAGTAGAAGTATGTGAATTGGCATTCAGCCACAAGTTTGCTGAATCTATTACCTGGCAAGGTGTTGAAGTGGTCTATGTAGAACATGTGCTCACTGTCAGGGTCCGACGCAATGAGATTGAGCTCCTGGAGAAACTCTTCCTGTGTGGGATCACTAATGTTAACAATCCCCAGAGCGTACATCTCAATGTTGGCTGCATGCGCCTCCCTGACAGCGATTTCCAGCTTCACAGGCTCCCGTTTATCTGTTTGTCCGTCTGTGATGACAATGGCAACCTTCCTCACCCCAGTCCTTGCACTGTAAAATGCTTCTTGAGTTGCTTTGCGGATGGCAGAGCCGGTGTATGTTCCCTCGCCGATGTAGTGAACCCTGCGTATCGCTTGTTTGACATCTTGTTTGGTCATGTAGCGAGCGAGGTTGAATTCAAGCTGGACCTCTAAGCTGTACAAAACGAGACCGACTCGGGTGGCATTACGGCCTATGGTGAGTCTGTCGACTAGAGCGGCCACAAAGTCTTTGATGATCTCAAAGTTTTCAGGCCCGACGCTTTCAGAGCTGTCAATCACAAACACCAGCTCCATGGGACGCTCTTTACACTTGACTCCACAGCCTGAAAAACAGCACAGGACATTTAATGAACTTTACATACTACCATTCAAAAGTTTGGGGCGAGTAATATTTTTTTAAGAAATAAATGCTTTTATTCAGCATCCATGCTGCATGGATTAAATGGATTAAAAGCCATTTTTTAGTCAATAACCGTTTCGAATGTTAAAGATTTCTATTTCAAATCAATGCTGTTCTGTTGAACCTTACATTTTCTCAGTATTTTTTAATGAATAGATCACATTTCCACAAAAATATGAAGCAGCACAACTGTGTTCAACATAATAAGAAATGTTTCTTGAACAGCAAACCAGCATATTAGAATGATTTCTGAAGGATCATGTGACACTGAAGACTGGAGTAATGATGCTGAAAATTCAGCTTTGATCACAGGAAAAATTATATTTTAAAATATATTACAGTAGAAAAGGTTATTTTAAACTACAACAATGTTTCACAATATTACTGTTTTTTTCTGTAATTTTGATCAAATAAATGCAGTCTTGGTGTGTATAAAAGACTTCAATTAAAACACATTTAAAAACAAAATCACACCAACCCCAACATTTTGAACAGTATATAAAGCAAATTATGTTCAAATGTAATGTGGGATACACATACCACAAATCTCCCGGATCATTCGGATTATCTCGTCCCTCTAAAAAAAAAAAAAAAAAAAACATAATTTGAGTCGCTAAAATGCATATGAAATGCATATATGAATAAACTGCATATTATGATTTGAATGCTGTAATATGATGTGAAAGATGTAGAAGACACACCGTTAGTCCAGATTCTCCTTTGATTCCTGGTCTACCCTGAAACATGTGAGTAAGGGAGTTATAATGCATCTCAAAATATACAAAAAAGGAAATTACATCCAGAGATATTTGCCTAGGTGGCACACATTGTTTGCTTTTATATAATGGTGAGAAGCTCTTACTGATTTCTGTTGTTCTTAAATGTTTCCTTTTTACTACAATTGTTTTAAACATCTGATTTTTTATGCGTTTTATTGGGATGTGTATTTCGTTGCATACTGTTGAACCAGATCATTTATTTCATTGCACCCCACCACATTTTTCCAAATTACCTCTCTGCCTACTATTTAGGCTGCATCCTATATGAAATAGAAACTCATATGCATTATGACTGATTTGAAGTACTTCATACAGGCAGAAACTCTTAACGATGAGGTTAGTTTACTAACTGTTTGTCCAGGAATGCCAGGATCTCCCATATCACCTTTAACCGCCTTCATCCCCCTCTCACCCTGACCTCCACGATCCCCCTGAAAACCACAAATGGGCTTCATATTAATACATTGTACGAATATTCAATCACAACACAGAATATAAAACAAAACCCGAGACCTTTGACCCGGGCATTCCTTCTCCAGGAGGTCCTCTTGGCCCACTCATACCCTGTGACCCCTGATCACCCTGCAATAGTGTACAAGATTGTGCTGTTAGGTTTGAAACACATATATGCATGGTCAACTCTTTATGATTTGTGTATGCCAGTGTCTTACCTTTGGACCCTGTAGGCCTTGTCCTGGTGGCCCAGTCGGTCCAGGAGGTCCTGGTCTTCCCATGTTGCCCTGTATTGTTCACAGACAGATTATTAACACAAATCAAAGGGGGAAAACACGTTCAGATTAATTGGGGCTGAGATAAAAGCAGCACTGGAACATCTGGAATGACGTTTATGTTACTGGATTATCTGGATTTGTTGGACACATATGTAAAAGATTTGGAGCAGGTGTGTGTAACATATGATCACGGATACAGTACGATGATAAATGTGGTGTTAAGATGATGTGGTAATTGATGAAGCCTTTGAGGAATGGCATGTATTTTTTACATGTCTTACAGGGATCACAGATAATATAAGAAATGTTTTATCCCAAAAGTATTTGGATACATAAGCCACACTTGTCTGAACATGGCATTGCATTAGTTAAGTGCCATTTATTTAAAAAAAAAAAAAAAAAAATTTCAAATTATTATTTGTGGGAACAATTAGCCACATCTGTTTGCAGATGCCACTTCAATTTTTTGTAATATAAAAATATATAATATACTCTAATGTTCAAATGTTTGGTGTTCGATATTTTAGTTCCAGAAAGAAGTCTCTTCTGCTCACCAAGGCTCCATTTATTTGCTAAGAAATACAGTAAAAACAGGAAAATTATGAAATATTACAATTTAAAATAACTTTTTTTCTATTGTAATGTATTTTAAAATGTAATATATTCCGGTGATCAACGCTGGATTTTCAGCATCATTACTCCAGTCTTCAGTGTCACATGATGCTTCAGAAATCATTTTAATATGCTGATTTGCTGCACAAAAAACATTTCTGATTATTATCAATCTTGAAAAGAGTGGTACATTTTTTCTCAGGGTTGTCTGATGAATAGAAAGTTCAAAATAAATAAATAAAATAAATGTTCTATAAAATTATACAAGTCTTAGTTCTGATTAATTTAATGTGTCTTTGCTAAATAGAAGTACTAATTTAATCAAAAAAGAACCTTAGAATGGTAGTGTAAATATTATTTTAACATAATATTCATATTCTAAAAAATGTGAAGACTTTTAAATATGTTCTTTAACACACGCACACAAATGTTTCCTTTTGTAATATTGCGAGGAGCTCTCATGAATCTGTTCATAATTTGTCTTAAATCAAGGCTAAGAAGGGCTGAATGAGATTGACAAGGGCTTAAATACGATATCATTAACATGTGTCTGTGTTTGGTGACATACAGGTGGTCCTTGTAGTCCTTCCCCTGGAGGTCCAGGTGGGCCCGGTAAACCTCTGAAGCCAATATCACCCAATTGTAGTGTTTTTATTTTAAATAATTTTTTTTAATATTGTCATTTAGGTTTAATTTGATTTTATTTACATTTTAGTTTTTGTTCAGTTTTAGTTTTTATTCATCTCCAGTAATTTTAGTGCTTCAACTTAAAATTCAGCAATTTTTTCATCTAATATTTATTATATTTTATTTCAGCTTCGTTTTAATTAACAAAAATGTTTTAGTTCTACTTAAAAGATCATGTCAACATGAAACGCTGTTTGCAATCCATTTAACTTACATACTATATCTTATATAATATCATATTTCAATAAATATGTAAAGAGAAAAAATGCAGGATGGGACTTGATTGGATCATAAAAATTACATTTTGATAAAAGACCAACTTTTTTCTCTGAAAGAACGTATACTGATGAATCGAGCAAGAGTGTGAATTAAGAAAGACAGTAGAGTGAATTCTGATTCATGTTGACTTTTCATTAAGAGTAAAGTGAAGATGACTTACTTTAGCTCCCGGTTCTCCTGCTCCTCTCTCTCCCGGTGCACCGATCTCACCTGGTAAACCTTGATCACCCTTCAAAAGCACATTGGTAAACATTCAGATGATTTCATAAGTTATCAGACAATGTTTATCCAACCCTTTTACTATTTGAAGTTGTGACATTGGTTATAGCATGATGGGAAACTCTTGCCTTTGGTCCAGAGTAGCCCTCACCCAATGGGCCTCTGCTTCCCGGGGGTCCACGTGGTCCTTCCACACCCTAAAACAAGCATATCCTACAATGCATGGATGTACATTGTACATGGATTTTTACGTCATGCTCAGATCATAAGCTTGTCAGCACCTTCTCTCCTTGGATCCCTGCTCCAGGAAGCCCCACTGGTCCTTGAAGACCAGGAGGACCAATATCACCCTTAAGACAATAAACACAAATATATTATTGCAATTACACACCTCAGAGTCAAGCATAAGCAAGCTCATGTACAATCTAGTTATTAAAATGAATGCGTCATAGATACAGCATTGATATTTTTATATGTCTTGGCCACAGGCTGAGTACTGATTGCACTGCATGCTGTGACATGTTCCTTCACAAAGCCACAGAGAATGGTATAATAAAGCTAATTATGCAAATAGTTACAATTGAAACTTTTCAGAGCTAAGAACATTTCTAATTAATTTTTAAAAGTTTTAAAAGAAAACTAAACATCTAGTATAGAGCAGCTTTAGGGTATAATCAACCCGCTCATGAGATATGAGCTCAAAAAAGAAAGTGATTAGTTCACTAAAAATCAAATTTCATTTAATCGATCTGAATGTTTTACCTTGTCTCCTCTAATGCCAGGACCTACTGGTCCTCTGGGTCCTCTCTGCCCCTCCAGACCCCTCTCACCCTGTAAAAGACAAAAGTTTAAACCATGTTTATACCATGCATTGCCATCCCATTCTCATATATTTTTGTTGTTGTAATTGTTTATCCTGGTGAATGTCAAAAAAATGTGCAGGTCACAATTCACCCTAAGATCAAAAGAAAAAGCTATATTTGTAGAGAGAAAATGAAGCCTATTTTAGAACCATTAAGACATTATGCATAACAGCTTCTGAAGAAAAACTCTGCCATGATGCTAAACTGTAAAAAATGTTTTTTGTTGTACGAGTTGTAAAAAAACATTTGTAAATAGTACCTTTTAAAAGAAAATACTATTTTAGTGTTTCTACTTTAAAATTTCATGTTTTATTCACAGTTACTTTTTTGTTTCTTTGTATTTATTTGTGAAATTTACAAGCAATTTGAGTTAAATTTGGTTCAAAGAAACGCCTTCAAAGTCTATTTTTTCCATTGTACGTTACACTCTTAAAAATAAAGGTGCTTCACGATGCCATAGAAGAACCTTTTTGTCTAGATGGTTCCATAAAGATTTTTTCTATTATGTTTCACAAAAGGTTCTTTGTGGTGAAAGAAGGTTCTTCAGATTACAAAAAGGTAAGAAAGAGATGGTTCTTTAAAGAACCTTTTACTGAATGGTTCTTTGTAGAACCAAAAATGGTTCTTCTATGGCATCGCTGTGAAGAACCTTTTGAAGCACCTTTATTTTTAAGAGTGTATCTGGATATTTGCCAGGGTGTTTTAGTAATTAAAACGGTTAAGCCTTAACAAAAACACGATTTAAAATCTCATTCTGCACTGTGTCAACAAACCTCTGAAGCTCAACTGGTAAAACACAGTGCTAGCGACGCCAAAGTCATGGGTTTGATTCCCAGGCAACACATTTACTGAAAGCACTTTAAGTTGCTTTGCATAAAAGCATCTGCCAAATGCATAAATATATCTGACACACCCTGCATTTTTCAGATACAGAGTCAAACAACAGCAAGATCGATTATGTTCCTTTACTGAATAAAAACAGATGAAAGAATGCTGGATCACTCAGAAAATTAATTGAGGTCAGAGGTTACAAAGTTCAGACATTTCAAAGGTTCTTTGATATAAACCTTTCACACAAGACACAACTTGAATAAAAACATATTAAACCGCCTCATGACCTTGATATGGCTCCAGCACACTGCATTCTAAAAATGATGAACTATGTGCAATGACAAGTTTACCTTTGGTCCTGGTAAACCCTCTCCTGGAGGGCCCTTCTCTCCTGGCAAACCCTGCGGCCCCTGTGGCCCCTTCAGAGTAAACAAGACTATAGAGGTTAATATGACAATGTGTTCAATGTCAATAGCAACCAGTGTGAGAATAATTACCGGTTGGCCCGGCTCGCCAAGCCCAGGAGGCCCGGGAGGACCCATTCTGCCCTGAAACCCCACATCACCCTACAGATTGAGAAAACACACGTTATGATCACAGATATGAGTTCACTGGGTTCCTGATCTCAGAGTTTCCATATAAAAGCCAACCTTTGGTCCAGGAAGCCCAAAGCCAGTCTCGCCTTGTATTCCTGGCGGTCCGGGAAAACCTCTCTCGCCCTAAAGATGCAGAACCATTTAGAACAATAACAGATCCAATATTGAAGTGCAATCTCTGAACTCAATGCTCTCTATACCTCTATGCAAATTTGAAAAGATCACATTAGACAAGCATTTAGTTAGTACTCTTCTTTTTTTTTTTCTGCTTGTAAAGGTATTTAAAAACAAATTTAAGACTTTCTTTTTAGATGTTTTATTCAATATATCCATATGTATTTAAATTAGTTAATGTACTAATAAATCAATAAATTTTGTTGGAATTTGACTGATATTTGATTTTGCTGATATGATAATGAGAGAAAGGCCATACAAAGATTATTGTGACATTACTAGTAAAATCTACATATTGAAATGTTAAATAATGTTATTTTTTATTTAACCTTTATTTAACCAGGCAAGTCAATTAAGAGCACGTTCTTATTTTCAATAACAGCCTGGCAGGAGAATTAATATCTCCTGAGAAACATACAAACATTTTTTACAAACATACAAAACTTTTGTTTTTGTGCTATTTAAAACTAGATTTAAGTAATTAAAAGCCTGTTGAATATTATTAAAACTATCCTGTGCCTGTTTTAAAACTTAATCATATGACGATCCTACAGCATAAAAATTGTATAATCTGCATATAAGTCAATATAGGTTTTCTGACTACAGATAACCTGAGAAATATTATTAATGTAAATTGAAAACAGGGTTTGAAAACAGGATGCTAACACAGAGCCCTGAGGGACCCCTTTATTAATAGTTAATGGTTCGGATAATTGCTGATCAATCTTTACATATTGGGATCTATAAAATAAACATTCTTAAGGGCTGTTTACATAGAATGCATTTTCAATTCCACTGCATTACTTTCCCATTGTTTTTCTATGCAAACACATGCTAGACAGACGTGTTTGACTGTTGCATTCATGTTTCACGTCTTTTGCAGTGTCTCGCGTGCAAATACGCAGTGCTCAAGTTAAAAGAAGTTCAACTTTTTAAAAACACGTCTCGAGACCTTTCTCATTATATTTTTGGAGCACCATGAGAATGAAGAGTGGATCACATTTACATCTAAATGGTGATTAATCTACATGGAACGAATCCCAAAACTCAAACTGCAGCAATAAACTGCTTACATCATCTGGATTCAGTCAGATTCACGGAATATAAATTTGGTCTGCTTGTCATCAAGCCTGTGTTAATATGGGCACTAAAATAAACACGTGCTGCTTTAAAGAAGACTTAACCTTTAAGGGAATGCTTTGAATATCAGCATCCGTTAAATGAAAAAAAAAAATCACAGTAACCATGATGTTATAAAAAGCATTTCATGACTATTATATACATCGGGCCATTAGGCACATGTCTGCATGCATTCTTTCACTGGTGGTCTTTGAAGACACATGGCTCATGTCAGATATATTTAAGCAAAGACAGCAATTACTGTGTTCAGACACATTATGCAGAACACCTTCACCTGTCAAAGATAGAAATACCGATTTGTGGTGCGACACAAACATGCAAGTCCAAACATTAATCTGTAGCTCAGATGATAGCCATCAGTACAGGAAAAAAGAACATTCCAGAAAAATAATTAAGTTCTTAGTTCTCTTTAGTAGCACACAGATGCATATCAGCACTGACAGAGAACTAGATGAGCTTTTTGAGTGTCAAAATTAATCCAAATAAAAAAATAACCAGCCTGATGAATTCTTTCCTAGAATGCTTTTAAAGTCATTTTTTAGCATGGCAGCACTCTGCAAGCACATACAGGGCATTTAGGTCTGCAGAAATATTTATATTACACAAGAACGTGGAACGTGGAAATGTTGTCCCAAACATTCCCTACACACTTAAAAATAAAGGTTCTTTATTGGCATTGATTGTTCCGTGAAGAACATTTAACATCCACATCCATTAACAAACACTTCCATTTCACAAAAGGTTCTTTAAATGGGAAAAAGGTGCTTCATGATTATTAAAGATCATTAAAATGTTTCTCAAACTAAGAATTTTTTTTTTTTTTTTAAGAACGGTATTTGCAGGAAACCTACACACAACACAATTTAAAGGTTTGCCCATTCATTTTTGGAAAAATATATATTACTTTTGACAAATATGATATACACTCAGATGAGATGAAGTATAAAGTCATATCAGTTGGCTAAAAAGCTGTTTTATTCTTCATAAATAAAAAAAAAAATTATATTATACTATTTTCAATTTAATATTCTATATTCACAGTTAAAAACACTGTAACATCAGTCAGTACAACATAAAAAAAATCTGCACCATTAAGGATTGCATATAAGGCACATAAAATTTATATTTGTTTACATTTGGCAGATGCTTTTATTCAAAGCGACTTAAATTGAATTTAACGAATACTTTTTTTTCCTAATCTAACCATGAGATTGCTAGCACAACCGATAATTTGTAAATCCATCTATGATGCATCATTTTACCTTTTCTCCTTTGTATCCAGGTTTCCCCTAATAATCAATACAGAACACATGGTGAGAGAGTAATTACACAAGCAGATAATGTCAAAATAAGAGTGACTTTAGGCCTTGTTCTGGACAGGTTCACCTCTGTCCCGTCTCGTCCAGGAGGACCGCTGAATCCGCTCTCTCCCTGCAGGAAGTGTGTCTCATTTTAGAGGGTAACACAAATAAATAATGACAAACATGGGTGATCATTTAAAATAACTTTGACCTTTTGTCCTTTAGTTCCTGGACTACCATCTTCTCCAGGACGACCCTTTTTACCCTGTGGTTCTCAGAGAAAGAGCGTTAATTTACTAATGATTCAGATTCTGCCATGCACAGCAGATCATTCTGTCAACAGTGATGCTTTTATTCAAAGCGACTTAAATTGAATTTAACGAATACTTTTTTTTCCTAATCTAACCATGAGATTGCTAGCACAACCGATAATTTGTAAATCCATCTATGATGCATCATTTTACCTTTTCTCCTTTGTATCCAGGTTTCCCCTAATAATCAATACAGAACACATGGTGAGAGAGAAATTACACAAGCAGATAATGTCAAAATAAGAGTGACTTTAGGCCTTGTTCTGGACAGGTTCACCTCTGTCCCGTCTCGTCCAGGAGGACCGCTGAATCCGCTCTCTCCCTGCAGGAAGTGTGTCTCATTTTAGAGGGTAACACAAATAAATAATGACAAACATGGGTGATCATTTAAAATAACTTTGACCTTTTGTCCTTTAGTTCCTGGACTACCATCTTCTCCAGGACGACCCTTTTTACCCTGTGGTTCTCAGAGAAAGAGCGTTAATTTACTAATGATTCAGATTCTGCCATGCACAGCAGATCATTCTGTCAACAGTTTCTAGACAAAGAAAACTGGTTAAAGTGGTATAAACTGACGGGTGCAGAATTATTTATTTATGGTTATGTGTTCCCTTCTAGACACTGAAAATTCTTTACAATAATAAAGATATAAGGTTTTATTAATAGGCTGAAATTTTATTAATTTAAAATAGCAGTCAAGCAGTTTTCTTTCAAAAAATGTTCAATATCTGAATTATTTATTTTACAGCAATATTCAAACAACTTCTCTCCACCAAATCAAATTCAGTGTGGTTTCATCAAAATGCAAGAAGTCTATTTTAGGGACTAATTTTATGATGCTTTCATTTATTTTTTTCCACTTTATGCTCCTTTTTGGAGATTGACAGATGTCACTGTCACTGTATGGACAACAGCTGTGTGGAGATGCTACAAGAAATGAGCAACACAATAATAATAGCAAACAGGTTTAGAATGACATAAGCATGAATAATTATACAATTGTAAAATTCTTGCATGTTCCGCCAATGAGGACACTTTGATCAATCTGGTGGGCATTTGTTCTCTTTATTAAAAACATGTGGAAAGACAAAATCTGAATTTATATTAAATTATGCTTTTTTGAAACTGTGTGAGGGGCTGGAAAGGGTTTTAAGAATGTGTGACACTTACAGGTGGTCCGCTGGGTCCTCGCTCTCCTTTCTCACAAGTGCATTTTGGGGAAAGAGGGCACTGTTGGACACACACACACACACACAGCTTTAGTCACAACAAATAATGTCACTCATAAGTGTCCTAAATGAATTCTGTCAGTCAAACACTTACCACTTCATTAGCCACCTCAGTCTAGAAGGAAACAAAAGTGAAAAAGGTGAATTTACAAGAAAAAAAATTTACAAAAATGATAAGAGACCTCATACAGTCTATACAGGTATAAATGTCCAAACCAACTTTCAGAAAACTGAAAAGTCCCATATTTAGTCTCTTCTCAATACACAAAAGGCTGCTGGAAGAAAGTCTGCCTTTTTTTTTTAGATGTTTCTCATGCCAGGTTTAGTGTGCATGCATTTGCATAATAGATGCACATGTGTATGAATGAGAAAAACAGAAAGGGAGACACATTTCCAACAGTTTAAGGTCAGTGATGATAGACAGAAATACCGTAATCTGGGAATCACAGGCACTCAGAAGAACAAAGAAAACGTAATTGCAACACATTAAGTCATTTCATCTTGATTGCAAACAGCACACACAGTTGACATAATGACAAAGTGGAAAGATGCATGTCTTATTTAACCGAAAACGTGTGCGATGAGCAACATCACGCTTGGTTTGAACGAGCAGCAGATTAACAGATGTAACTACAGCAGATGAGATAGTTGAGCAGCAGAGAAGATGACAATGTTGCATGCGATTTGAATGCTCCTGGCCTGCGAATGTGCTTTTCTTGTCTCATTGACAAGCACCTGCATCAACAGTCTTTCTAGAGCAGCTAGCGTGCAGAAGGCTGGGTGAGATATTCATCCTGCATGCAAAGTGTGATGAATTAGATGGATGGAATCTCACAGACAGACATGACATGCATCTTACGTGCATTGTGGGGCACACTTGATCAGGTGTTGGCACCAAGCTTTTTTTGCAGGCATGCTTTGTATCACTTTTATCAGGCAACAAAGAGAGAATGGGTTCAGGAAATTACACGAGCCAGACTTGTACTTGCATCACTTGCCGACAAGCACACCATGGTCCAAAATACTATGCTATAATAAAGTAGACAACTTTTTATCTTGAGGTAAGGTGTGTTTCAGAAAGCATTTACTCACTATGCCCTTAATGCCCTGTCGAAGGAATTCATAATCAACTTTTTCCATGTCCTCAGGACAGATACAGAGATAAGACGGCCCATTTTCCATAACTGCATGAAGAGTGTTCTCAGTAGCACAAACCCCGACACATACATGCCCCGCTTAATCTGTGATCCCTCAAGAGATATAAATCCTTTATTTGGGCCTTCACAAGCATCTGACCTTCATAATTTCTACACTTCAAAGTTTGTCCCTAAGAACCAAAAATTTGTTTTCACAGCTCTTGTCTTAACACTGCCATCTTAAACTTGTTTGTTTGGACAATCCTGAGGGAAATTTTATTGCTCAGATGTTCCTCTTTCAAGACATTTTTTCAGATGTTTCTTCAAACATTCCTCAGGAGAAATAAAAATAGGCACAAACGAGACAACAGCTAATATTCAGTATACATAAAGAACTATAAAATTAATGAGGATCACAGTTCAGATCACAGAATTTAAATAGAAATTGAGTTTATATTGAGAGACTTCAAACAGCACCACAAGCCTAAGTTGATTGTAGAAGTCATTGGCACCAATTGCCCCTTTATCAGTTTAAGGCTGGAATACACTACACAATTTTTGCATAGATTTTTGCTCCAATCTTAAGTCTGCAGAAGTTGATGCTTGTTGCCGAAAGTTAAAGTCTTCAGATTTTGGGCAGTCGGAATCAACAGATCTCACAGAAAATTGCAGTTTATGAAGCGCACAGACTTTAGTTTTATTTTTCAGACTTTCGCCATTTCACCCGTTTTTGCCACTGAATAAAAAAGTCAGAATAGCAGGATATAAATTGTGAGAAATAAAATAACAATTGCGAGATATAAACTAGCAATTCTGAGAAAAAACAGTCAGACTTGCAAGTTTGTATTAGGCAATTTGAAAAAAGTCAGAATTTCGAGATGTAAACACGCAATTGCAAAAAAAGTCAGAATATGAGATAAAAAGTCACAATTAATATTTTTTATTGAGTGGCAGAAAACAGGCTTCCATACCATCCAAATTGCTTAGTGATGCCTAGTCTTATTGATGCCAATCTGTTTTAAAAAATTGTGTGGTGCATTCCAGCCTTTAGGCTCACAATGCTTCTGGGAAAATTCTTAAAGGGATAGTTACTCCAAAAATGAAAATTCTGACATAATTTACTCACTCTTATGCCGTTCCAAACCTGTAAGACTTTCATTCATCTTTAGAACACAAATGAAAATAATTGAATAAAATCTGAGAGATTTCTGTCTCGCCATTGAAACTCTACGCAATTACCACTTGGATGCTTCAAAATGTTCAGAAAGAGATCATAAAACTAATCCATATGAATTGAGCAGTTTAGTCCAAATTTTCTGATGAGACTCAAGATGTTAAGAGCTTTTGAAGCGAAAAAGTAGTAGTAGTGTAGACTATTAATGGCGGGACAGAAATCTCTCAGATAAATTTTCATTAAAATATTAAAATATCATTTGTGTTCCAAAGTTGAACGAAAGTCTTGCAGGTTTGGAATGACATGAGGGTGAGTAAATAATGACAGTATTTCCATTTTTGGGTGAACTATCCCTTTAATGATACACATTAGATTTCTGGGGTCTCAGGACAAAATTTCCATTTGCTCTCGTTTATGTCTATCAAAAAACATTTGACACAAGATTTTTATTTCCTATGGGAAAACACTACTTACAATCTCTTTGACGATCTTGTCCACGACGCCCTTGTCCTGTAGGTTATGTACGTAGCGGGCGGCCGGAGGACTGGCCAGGAGCCGCAGCTGTTCCACATTGGCAGCGGATGTGAAACCCACTGTGAAGAATTTAATCCCTTGGTTCTTAGCATCAGCTAAAGCAGAGAAGATATCGGGATTCTTGGGGATAAATTTTCAGTAAAATATTAAAAGATCATTTGTGTACCAAAGTTGAACGAAAGTCTTGCAGGTTTGGAATGACATGAGGGTGAGTAAATAATCACAGTATTTACATTTTTGGGTGAACTATCCCTTTAATGATACACATTAGATTTCTGGGGTCTAGCAGGACAAAATTTCCATTTGCTCTCGTTTATGTCTATCAAAAAACATTTGACACAAGATTTTTATTACCTATGGGAAAACACTACTTACAATCTCTTTGACGATCTTGTCCACGACGCCCTTGTCCTGTAGGTTATGTACGTAGCGGGCGGCCGGAGGACTGGCCAGGAGCCGCAGCTGTTCCACATTGGCAGCGGATGTGAAACCCACTGTGAAGAATTTAATCCCTTGGTTCTTAGCATCAGCTAAAGCAGAGAAGATATCGGGATTCTTGGGATGCGACTCGCCGTCGTACAGCAGAATGGCCACCTTCACGCTGTCAGGGCCAGACTCCTCCAGGTAAATGCGTGTGAGGTTGGTGATGGCGTAGGTGGTGTAGGTACCATGCCCTATGTAAGGCATGGGCCCGATGTGATCCTGGAAGGTGGGCACACCCCTCCAATCTTTGAGGGACTGTTCGATGATCACATGACTGCTGTACTGAAGGAGAGCAGTTCTGAATTTCAAGCCCTGTCCAGTTTGGAGACGGATGTTTCGGATCCGGCTAACGAGATCAGTAACAAAATGCTTCTCTTGAGCATGGTTGTCTTTGGCGCTTTCTGAACTGTCCACCAAAAATGCCAGTTCCAAATTACAGTCCACATCTGAAAGTTGGAAAAAAAGAAAAAAAAGTGTTAAACATTGACCCAAAGAAATAAATTCAAACCTATGTTAAAACGTCAGATTGGACATCAATAATATTTTCAAACATCTTTGTTTCTTGCATGTATTGTGACCAAACTTAATTTACATTAACCTTGACTTCTGGTGTCATATTGATTTGAGTTTTATAGTATTTTACTGTGTTTTTGCATTTTGTGTAGCTTGACAGCTGCAAATATGAACTGTTATTGAATTTAAGAGTTTAAGTGATAATAAGATTTTCTGAAGATTCTTCAAAAAATATCATTGTGGCCTACAGAAAAAATAACAGCATACAACACTTATTATTGTTAACAAAAACTAAAACCAAAAGCATAAAAAAACATTTTCGTTAACTGAAATAAAATAAACAACTTAAATAAAATATTAAATCTTTACACTTATTTTATTTCAGCTAGTTGATAAAGCAACATTGCATTTTCATATTAAAATAGTAAAAGTACTAAAACTAAAAAAAAAAATGTATACAGACATTAAAAATAGCAAAACCACACAACTAAAATTTAAAATGATTATCTTAAAATCTAAAAATAAAATTTAATTCAAAATATTAACAAAAACTACAATAGTAAACCAGTGATACTAATTAAACAATGCAGCATATGAGTTTGGGACAACATTTTTAGTAAATATATTTTTTGGGGTGAACTATTTCTTTAAGCGAGACTTGGAATAACAAAGTAACAAAAATGCTGATTTGTGACTGCACACATTGTAATGTGGTTTGACACTAAAGTACAGTCTGTGACTCCTATTTGACTTTAATCCTTTGATAACTGTTTAGGTAATAAATAAATAACGTAAAAGTGCCAAAAAATTTAAATGTAATAGTAAATGTGAACCAGCTGAAATGACACCAGTCTCCAGTAAATCATATTTATGATGAAGAAGAAACATGTCAAAGAGGAAATCTGCCCCAGGATAGTGAGCAGAGTTTAGATCAAATTCAGAAGCCCTGGAAAGCAGAGCAGACCGTAAGGCAGCAAACTTCACATATGTGACCCTGGGGCACAAAACCAGTCATAAGTAGCACAGGTATATTTGTAGCAATAGCCAACAATACATTGTATGGGTCAAAATGATTGATTTTTCTTTTATGCCAAAAATCATTAGGATATTAAGTAAAGATCATGTTCCATGAAGATATTTTGTAAATTTACTACCTTACATATATCAAAACTTAATTTTTGATTAGTAATATGCATTGCTAAGAACTTCATTTGGACAACTTTAAAGGCAATTTTCTCAATATTTAGATTTTTTGCACCCTCAGATTACAGATTTTTTAATTTTTGATTAGTAATATGCATTGCTAAGAACTTCATTTGGACAACTTTAAAGGCGATTTTCTCAGTATTTAGATTTTTTTGCACCCTCAGATTCCAGATTTTCAAATAGTTGTATCTCAACCAAATATTGTCCTATCCTAACAAACAATACATCAATGGAAAGCTTATTTATGCAGCTACATCAGGTGATGTATAAATCCTATCCAGCTACATCACTCAGGTGATGTATAAATCTCAATTTCAGTTTTAAGTATTTATGTATTAACTGTGTTGTGCTGAACAGCAAGAAATATTTACCATTGTTATTTGGGATGACATTAGAGGTGATTGGTTTATTTTTGTTTCTTCCATTTCTCTTGTCTTCTAAATCAACATCATCATCAGCAGCATCGTCAAGTTTGCCCAGCTGAGCCAAAACAAGAAGGCGATTTTCTCAGTATTTAGATTTTTTTGCACCCTCAGATTCCAGATTTTCAAATAGTTGTATCTCTACCAAATATTGTCCTACAAACCATACATCAATGGAAAGCTTATTTATCAAACCATACATCAATGGAAAGCTTATTTATGCAGCTACATCAGGTGATGTATAAATCCTATCCAGCTACAACACTCAGGTGATGTATAAATCTCAATTTCAGTTTTAAGTATTTACGTATTAACTGTGTTGTGCTGAACAGCAAGAAATATTTACCATTGTTATTTGGGATGACATTAGAGGTGATTGGTTTATTTTTGTTTCTTCCATTTCTCTTGTCTTCTAAATCAACATCATCATCAGCAGCATCGTCAAGTTTGCCCAGCTGAGCCAAAACAAGCTGCACTCCCAACAGAAAAACCAGCCAGCTTACACACAACCGTATCATCACTACAGTAGAAGAAAGACAAACAGATGCCAACACAGTATTAAGAATGGATAACCTTATTCTCAAATGCATCACATGCATTGCCTCATTTAAAGTATGCAACCAGTGTCTGCTTATTTAATGTCCACCCTAAATACTCAAAACTTACCATTAACATTTGAAATTTCATATTTCAAAAGTGTAATAGCAAAAAAAGTTATTTTCTCATAAGTCTCATTTATCTGAACTAATATATTACTGAACTATAACAGCTAATGCAAGAAAAATGTGCACTTACTGTGTGAAACAGCTCTAATTTCAGTACAGTACAGGCTCAAGTCCAACCAAAAATCAGCAGCTGAATGATGAAGATCAGAAGAACATGACAGTCTTCACAGCCTCTTCTCTGTGTGAGATCCACATGCAATAAAGAGATGCCATACAGAATGATTGAGAATCACTGGATATGTGTGAAGACTGCATGGGTTTGCTGTAAAAGACAAGAAATGTAATAATGTGCATCAGCTCCATTCATGTGAGTCATCTGCTGCCATCCAGAGGAACACTAATATCCAGAGCTCCTCCTGTGAACCCACCCATTTTTACATTTGCTGCATAATATATAAGATGCATGGCTATGCATAAATGTAACAAAGAATGTAATAATTTTTAAAACAAGTTCAGTAGTTTTCATTTTCAAACAATATAATGCAATTTATAACAGATTATTTGTGTACCTTAAAAAGGTACATTAATTACTGATCTGTTAAGCATTATTTGTTACGGTTAAAGTTATCACAAATTATTCTCAAAAAGAGTGGTGGCTTACATCAATCACCAAGGTGGTCTCAGGTCACACACTCTTTACAGGATGGCTCGTCGCCTCCTTTTTTGGGCACAGAAAGAACTCCTCTCGTTAAGGGTGGTTCATGTGCCGGGCAGATTGAACCTTGGTGCAGACATGCTGTCCAGAGGCAAGGTAGCCCCAGGCGAATAACACTACACCCTCAAATGGTTCAATCTCGAGTAAGCAATACCATTTTGGAGGCAAAAGTGCCTTCTACAAGACGACTTTACAGCCTAAAATGGTCGGTCTTCCTCAACTGGTGTTCTGCACGATGTTTGTACCCCAATATCATGTGAAGTGTCCCATGTGCTAACCTTTTTGCAAGAGCTGCTGGATAAGGGGCATGCCCCCTCCACACTCAAAGTGTATGTGGCAGCTTAAAACGGCCCTCCTCCTTGCCTTGCCGTTGGTTAAGCGAGTGGGTGACTTACAAGCGCTGTCAATCAGCGCCTCATGTCTTGAGTTTGAGCCTAATGACTGTAAAGTCATTCTAAAACCAAGACATGGTTATGTTCCTAAAGTGCCCTCGAGTAAGCAATACCATTTTGGAGGCAAAAGTGCCGTCTACAAGACGACTTTACAGCCTAAAATGGTCGGTCTTCCTCAACTGGTGTTCTGCACGATGTTTGTACCCCAATATCATGTGAAGTGTCCCATGTGCTAACCTTTTTGCAAGAGCTGCTGGATAAGGGGCATGCCCCCTCCACACTCAAAGTGTATGTGGCAGCTATCGCAGCAAACCATTCTCTCGAAGCTGGCCAATCGATCGGCAGAAACGACCTGATCATTACATTTTTGTAATGACGTAACAACACAACGTTATGAGCTCTGTTGAAGATGGTCTTGTGCTGGTCCTAAGTCCATTAAGTTCTTGAAGGGTACACGGAGGCTGAATCCTCCTCGCCCTCAGACTGTGATGTCTTGGGACTTGTCTATAGTCCTGCGGGCCCTAAGAGGGCCCCCCTTCGAGCTGCTCAGTTCGGACGATTTGCGTCCCTTATCGTTGCCGTTGGTTAAGCGAGTGGGTGACTTACAAGCGCTGTCAATCAGCGCCTCATGTCTTGAGTTTGGGCCTAATGACTGTAAAGTCATTCTAAAACCAAGACATGGTTATGTTCCTAAAGTGCTCTCAACTCCATTCAGAGCTCAGGTGATCTCCCTATTGGTGCTCCCCGTTACAGATGGTGAGCAGTGTCCGAACATGCTCTGTCTAGTAAGGGCTCTGAGAGTATACCTAGAACACTCTAGCCTGTTTAGACAGTCAGAGCAGCTTTTTGTTTGCTTTGGAGGCCACCATAAAGGACTGCCGGCCACAAAGCAGCGACTTTCTCCCTGGACTGTTGATGCGATAGCCTTGGCTTACGCCTCGGAAGGCTTGCAATGCCCTATAGGTGTGAGGGCCCATTCCACAAGAGGGATGGCCTCCTCCTGGGTGTGGTCCAGCGTAATTTCTATTGGTGAGATCTGTGCGGCCGCCGGCTGGTCATCGCTGTCCATATTTGCCAGATTCTATAACTTAGACGTCCTGCTTTACAGGCGCGAGTTCTTTCAGTTTAATGTACCACTCTTCCCCCTTGGGCGAAGCTGGTTAAGCTGGCCAATCGATCGGCAGAAACGACCTGATCATTACATTTTTGTAATGACGTAACAACACAACGTTATGAGCTCTGTTGAAGATGGTCTTGTGCTGGTCCTAAGTCCATTAAGTTCTTGAAGGGTACACGGAGGCTGAATCCTCCTCGCCCTCAGACTGTGATGTCTTGGGACTTGTCTATAGTCCTGCGGGCCCTAAGAGGGCCCCCCTTTCACGCAACGCTTGTTCCCTTATCTCAGGGAACCGATGTTACATCAGTAACCGGAGAGTTATGAGCTCTGTTTAAGGTGGTCTTGTGCTGGTCCTAAGCAACTAGCTCCTGCTCAGGACTAACTTATAACCAGCTTATAACCCACTCAGGACCAGCTTAAACCAGCTCATGACCAACTAAGGACCAGCTTAAAAAAGCTCAAACCAGCTGCCATGCTTCAAAACATACCTAACCGGCATATGCTGTTTTTTTTTCAACAGGGTAACTAAATGTCAAGAATTTTGTGAATTACCATTGATTTCATAAATGTGTGTGCTTTTTCATTGACCCTCACCCATGCAATGTGAAAGTGCCTGCTTTTAGCTGCCATGCAGAAGTACGGCAGACTGTTTTAGTAAATATTGTGGATTAAGGTACCACTGAAGGTTATGAGAAGCATAACAATCATTGTTTCACATGCCAGGAGTGTATATTCGCTTGTGAATCCTGAATAAACTCTGAAGACTCTGAACGCATCTCCTGTGTGTCTGTGTGTGTGTGTGTGTGTGTGTGTGTGTGTGTGTGTGCACGTGTTTCATTCCTTCCCATAACTAGTGTTTTGTGGAAGTGGTAATTTGATTTCTAAGAGGTGAATTATTCCTATTATGAATCCAATATCTGACATTTACCAACTAAATAAATCAGCTATTAGGTTCATTTATGATTTTAAATGGACAAAAATAACCCTTTAATGACTTTGTATGTAAAAACTTTTAACTCAAATAATTACTGTAGGTGTCAGCCGTGTCTGAAAAATGCTTAAAGGATTCATGGAAAATCTCCAGCATGGATCGTTAACGTCCTGACCTGTTGTGATATACAGCTACATGCCATGTACGTCAGCATGCTGTGCGGAAACACCTCAGCACTGTACACCAATGAACTGAAGCTCAAACATCAGAGCATGTGGTGTTCAAAGCATGTCAGGCAGTAAAAAAACAATAAAACATGTGAATCTGAGCAGAAACATAAATTCTGTTTCATTCCAATGATGACGACAGGGTTTAAAGTGAACAGAGCTGGAAAGAATCAGGATAACACCATTCTCAGGGACGTTCTCCAAGAACTCGACTTCACGCAGAGCTGCATAAATGTGTAAACTATCAATACACGCCTAGCGTACATTGTTTTCTATATCAGAAAAATATGAACAGTGCATCTTACTTTATTTTTCTGCTTCAAATTTGAAGCACCATATAACCTTTGCTTGAAGCACCATATAACCTTTGCCTCACATCCATCATCATCCTCACGTGGATCTCTGGACATCTTTACAGCCTCTTACACACGGTGAAGTCAGAAACACCTGAATAAAAATCAGTCAGGTTCATCTCATATATCAGCATATGGGACATACAGAGGGTTTGTTTTAATGATGCAGAAATTCTTCAAGCTCTATAAAGTTATGTAGCATTACACAGCACTGTAA
Source organism: Sinocyclocheilus rhinocerous (assembly GCF_001515625.1). Lineage (NCBI taxonomy): Eukaryota > Metazoa > Chordata > Actinopteri > Cypriniformes > Cyprinidae > Sinocyclocheilus > Sinocyclocheilus rhinocerous. Next base: position 1,008,886 of record NW_015635063.1, read on the forward strand.
ACTTATATATGGTAATATAATAATTCTATGACATCAATAATATGATCACCATTATTGTTAACTTCAACGTTAATAGCAAAATAATCTAGGTCAAAGAGAGTAGAGGAGTAATTTGGAAAAGAATGCAAATAAATTTGAAACATTTTTATAAAAAGAAATGATGTCCTACCACTGTGCACATCTGAAAATTGGAAAAGAAAATTCACTTACTTTTGTATTACCATCAAACTGGAAAAAAAAAAAAAATCCAAATACAATCTGTGACCCAGAAAAAAAAAAGATTGACAACTTATTTGATCAGGAAACGTACAGCCTGGAGGACAAGTAAATGTAACATCATCTCAATAAACCAGACATACTGTACCATTTATGAGTCAGTGCCATGTGTTCATTCTTCCTGAGGATCCACAGGTGATCCTTCGCCATTCTCCTGCCATAAGCAACTTTACCACTTATGTTCAGACCCATTATAAAACTAGGGGAGCATGCCATCATGATTATGTGAAGAGCAGACCAGACATAAGTGAGTCCCTAAATCAAGTCTGCATAATTTAAAACTGACGACAAACAAATGGGAGTAACTTTGGTGTCAGACTGATTTACATAGATGATTTGTCAAGTCTGAAGATAGGAGCTGAGGGAAACAAAGATGTTTGAAAGAAGACACTTGTTAGTGAGAGAACTCTATGATAGTTTATGTGACTGCATGTATTAGAGATCTGGTTGTCATTTGGGTAAACAGAAAATAACACTTTTAATCTCACTAGTGTAGTAACAATGGTGCATCACATAAGAATTTATTTTTATTATTATTATTTTTTTAAATCTTTCCCCTCCTGAAAGTTATAAAACTTTCACTACAGTGGCAAATCCATCACATCTCAAATTATGTGTGGAGTTAACAGCAGTGTTAGAAATAAGCATTTAAATGGAAAAAAAAAACCTTAGCTTAAATATACACAATTATATTTTCACATTTTAGGCATAATTTAAAAAGTACAGTTTGACTGTAAGTGACATGCACTGTGCATTTACCTTGATGTTTCTTTTTTCCCCACACTTATCACTTAAAGTATACACCTTTTGTTCACACAATAAACTGAAATTTTGTATTTAGTCAATTACAGTCCCTCTGAAAAAAAACAACATTTCAGAGTAAAAACATTTATATCGAGGTATACTGAATATCACATGAAGGCTGAAAAATACAGGCCTATGCAATAGTGCAATGATCCTGTATGAGTATATGCCAGCAGAGGGCAGCAGAACCATGTGATTATACATTAAATTTTCTGTGGAGAACCATTAGAGGGTGCACTACACTATGGATTGCATATGTACACATGAAACCTGCCAGTTCCAAACCAAACCAAACCAAACATTTTACATAAATATAAAAAATAGATGTTCAAAACAAAGTTTCACAATAATAATAAATACCTCAAGGATGGATTAGTCAGTTCTGTGTGAAAGCACTGATGCTACTGCAGAGTGCCAAGGCCATAAACTCATGCATTTGCCTCCACATTCCCAAATGTCTGATTCCCAGCATCCTCTGACCTCTTTGCATTTAGACATCTCCCCAAAAACCAACACCTGGGCACAGACATTACACACAACAAAAAAATAATGGAATAAGAAGGTGCACCATATGCTGCACACACTTGTGTAGTTTGAAACAAAACACATTACCATCTGTAAGATTGTTTCAGTCAAATGAGTAAAACCTGGGATCCATTTCATTCCTTTGGATAAAAGCATCTGCTAAATGACTAAATGCATTTATAAATTTCATAGTACTGTGTGATAAAGTCTGTGGAGTTTGTCTGCTTTTACAAATTTTAACACAAATATAACTTCTAATTTTACAGAATTAACCATTTTATTACATCGCAGAATATGCAAACTGAATTTGCATACAGAAAGTCAAATTGTAGACAAATGTTATGTTAAATTTTTGTCTCCTTGTTTCTTTCTCTTTTTTAGATAATTCATCAAAAAAAAAAAAAAAGGATGAAAATCCACTTTATATCACATGGTTTTTCAATGAGCACACAAATGAATCCATGAAGAGAACTAGAGGATCTGACATGCCTATTGAAGTAACAAATTATGTCTTTTCTTCTCACAATAATGTTAATCGCATTCCTGAAAAGGGCAATATTAAAGACTGGGGGAGGAACATGGCAGCTTTTGATGAATGTATTAAAAGACCAACAAAATCCAGAGACATCATATTCTACCAGCCGATTGGTGGATTCATTTCCCCCTCCGTCCATCTCCTCCTTGTTTTAACTACCAAATTAGTAATGTCATAGACACAAGATGACACCATGTGCTGATCAAGATGTTTTGTGGACATAATTCATTCATAAAGCCAGAAAGGGTCATTTCTCACTGTGTGTTGTCTCGTCTCGATCTCCTCGAGGGTCTCAGGGGTGATGCAAGAGCAGCCACAGGCTCTCATGCTGATGTATTAGCTGGCATATGCAAGCTATGAATTATCAAGGAAAAAGAGTCAATTATCCAGTTCTGAAAGAGACCCGGGCCGCTGTGGCCTCAGGGCCTTGTGAATTTACAAAATCATTTCATGGAGAAGAACGCAGAGGAGCCAAGGGACTCCAGACGAGTGGAGAGAGTGTCCACACACATATACAAACATACACACACACACACACACACACACACACACAGTCCACAACCCTCTCAGCTTTACCATCCAGGGCAGAAAGCACATTGTGAACTCCTCGATAATAATCCATATTTATAAACACTGATTTTGCTCAGATGGAAAAGCTTTGCCATGACAGACGGCATTTAACGCATCCCATTTCTTTCTTCTTCTTCCCATTAAAAATCAAAGTGGGTTCTGATTAACTGTGGCCTGTCTAATGTTGAGGATGATGGCAGCAGTACGGAAAAGACCACTACGGTCTCGCGGCATTCATAATCGTGCCATGTTTCATTCCTTTTTGGTTTGATATTTCCAGTCGAGCTGCTTGACTAGTTTGAGCTAATGAAAAAGATTAATGTGGTTTGTAAATAGAAATGAAATACACTTCCCTCGTAATTAGACTGTGACTCGACACAAAGTGAGAGAGGTTTAAGGTGAGGGCAAGAGACACAAATTGGCTATGGCTGCTCCTCAAGAACAAGTAGGTGGCCAACCAGTTGTTTATGATCACAACGACAGGGTTTGACACAATATGTGCCATAATGATGGCAGATTTACAGCACATTTGAAAATTAGTTCATTTTTAAATAATAACCTCTTAAGAATGATTGGCAATGATGCTACGATGCTATTCCAATGACATTACAATTTAATTTTACAATTTACATTTATTCAGTAAGGATGTATTAAACTGATCAAAAGTGGCATAAGAGACAAGTATGATATTACAGTTTCTTTTTTAAAGCAATTTAGAATGATTTCTGAAGGATCATGTGACACTGAAGACTGGAGTAATGATGCTGAAAATTCAACTTTGCATCACAGGGATAAATTACATGTTGAAATATATTACAATAGAGAACAGCTATTTTAAATTGCAATAATATTTCACAATATTACAATTTTTACTGTATTTTAAATTTTTTAAAATGCTGTTTTGGTGAGCAGAAAAGGCAACATTAAAAACTCCTACTCCAGTGTATTTATCTTAAACATAATTTTTTTTTAAATATCTTGCTTTATCAAAATGCTTTGCAAAATTATTGTCTCTATCTACACTATATCACTCACAGGGCCGTTTAACTCATGCTGAGGTGCCATTTACCCAAAGTGTGGGCAACAAAACTTTTAAAACAACCCTCAAACAAATTGTGTTGCTCTATTAATATTCAGTAAACATCTTTTTACAACATAAAAACTTAGCATGAATACATGCAGCATTCGGTTAAACAGTTAGCGGTGCTAATCATTACAAAAGTGCATTATGTGCTTTGTTACTGCAGTGTTGTCATGTGGATTTACCACAGTCAGGCCTTTGTTGGAACGCAAAAGTGTTATTGGCTCGCCTCACAAGTCTGTGTTTTATTTCTCGGCTTCATTCAGGGGTACATGCTTTTTTACTTATCCAAACAGCCGGTTGGTTTTGATTCTTCTATTCTGTCTCTGCCTCTCTCGGTACAGTAGGCATTTGAGAAAGCACTTATTGAGAGGGAAGGAGAAAGGCTTGAAACGCTCCTGAAGAGGTGAGCTCCATCTCCACTCGGGGCTTAAGTGACAGGTAAATTGCAAGTTAAGTGGGGAACACAGCCTTTTAACAAGAGGCTTCGAGCCGCTGCAAATCCTCCTTAGTCTCTAATCTGAATACAAAAGCTTGAGGCGGGGTGGATTAAATTTGACCCCTGAATGAGGTGTTTGTTCCAGCCGAGGAGCCACTTTAGCCGAGAGGAGCGAGCCAGGTTTACGTTTCCTTTTGTGCGACAGGGCCACGTTTAAAAACAACAGGGCCACAATGAATTCTCTTCAGAGGCTCATTTTCCCCGGGACAAAGGAAAATGTAGAGCCACCGGCTTCCCCAGCAGGCTCACATATTTACCCGAGTCTTTGCTGTAGATGACTCTAAAAGACTGTTTATTTAATTGGAGATGAAATGCCATAACATGCTCCGTATTCGGTGGCACAGGAAACAAAATCCAGCTTTCTTTCGCGACAGGCTGAAAGGGGAGAAGGGCCGTGGAGAGAGCGAGAGGGGGGAAAGCGCTTTTGGGTTGTCAACTTTTTAGAGGCTTAGAGTCAAACCTATCCGGGCTCAGGGAAGAGAAGTCAGGTGTTAGGGAGGCAAAATGACTCGTGATAGAAGGTGTTTGCGGCTCACAAAGGAAAATGTAGAGCCACCGGCTTCCCCAGCAGGCTCACCTATTTACTCGAGTCTTTGCTGTAGATGACTCTAAAAGACTGTTTATTTAATTGGAGATGAAATGCCATAACATGCTCCGTATTCGGTGGCACAGGAAAACAAATCCAGCTTTCTTTCGCGACAGGCTGAAAGGGGAGAAGGGCCGTGGAGAGAGCGAGAGGGGGGAAAGCGCTTTTGGGTTGTCAACTTTTTAGAGGCTTAGAGTCAAACCTATCCGGGCTCAGGGAAGAGAAGTCAGGTGTTAGGGAGGCAAAATGACTCGTGATAGAAGGTGTTTGCGGCTCAAGTCGGGGGGAATCGTCTTCGCTCGCAGGATGAGGGTTGGACTAATTGATTCTCTGAAGTTTCCTGTCGTAGATTATGATTATAGGTATGACTGGATCCTTGAAAACACACACACACACACCGGCAGGAAAGCAGACTTAGGGAATCAAAGGGAAGATGAGAGCTGCCAAACATAGCGTGAAAATACTGGGATAAGAGGATGTGAGAGAGTGTGTGTGTGTGTGTGTGTGTGTGTGCGAACGAGAGGTGCTGTACTTATCAAGCAGCTCCATTAAGGGGTCAAATCATGTTTTATTATTTAGTTTTTTTCTCAAGATCCACTTACAACGTTTTGGCACCTGGGACAGTTTTAAATTTGTTTTCATTACCATGTTCAACTCTCTTTCTGACACTTCAGCTACAAATATTTTTACTTTTTATGCTGTTAGTCCACACTGTGTTTGGTTATTCTGAAGAAGTTGGTGTAAGTTAGGGAACTTACACCAACTTCTTCAGAATAACCAAACACTTCAGAGAAATGAGAAATGGGGTGCATTTATTTAATCAAAAATACACTAAAAATACAGTAATACCGTAAAATATTATTACAATTTAAAATAACAGTTTTTTATTTGAATACATTTTAAAATGTAATTTATTCCTGTGACACAAAGCTGAATTTTCAGCATCATTACTTCAGTCTTCAGTGTCACATGATCCTTCAGAAATCATTCTAATATGCTGATTTGCTGCTCAAGAATCATTTCTGATTATTATCCATGTCAAAAGTAGTTGTGCCACTTAATATTTTTGTGAAACTGCAATGTTTCAGGATTCTTTCATGAATAGAAAGTTCAAAAGAACAGCACTAGTTTGAAACAGAAATGTTTTGTAACATCATAAATGTCTTTACAGTCACTTTTGATCAATTTAATGCATCCCTTACACCAAGTTCTTCAGAATAACCAAACACTTCAGAGAAATGAGAAATGGGGTGCATTTATCTAATCAAAAATACACTAAAAATACAGTAATACCGTAAAATATTATTACAATTTAAAATAACAGTTTTTTATTTGAATACATTTTAAAATGTAATTTATTCCTGTGACACAAAGCTGAATTTTCAGCATCATTACTTCAGTCTTCAGTGTCACATGATCCTTCAGAAATCATTCTAATATGCTGATTTGCTGCTCAAGAATCATTTCTGATTATTATCCATGTCAAAAGTAGTTGTGCCACTTAATATTTTTGTGAAACTGCAATGTTTCAGGATTCTTTCATGAATAGAAAGTTCAAAAGAACAGCACTAGTTTGAAACAGAAATGTTTTGTAACATCATAAATGTCTTTACAGTCACTTTTGATCAATTTAATGCATCCTTGTTAATAAAAGCATTAATTTCTTTTATTAGACATTTTTAGGGATTTTATGGAAACTTAAGTTGCAAAAACTTAGACACACACACACATAAATGGACCTATATTTTCTGTATCTAAGCTTTTGCAAAGTGACCAGGCAGGCACAGTAATTTACTGTTTTCATAGTACTATTTTATTCAAAAAATCAAGTATAAAATGTGATTCCTTCTGATGTGACCATCATACAGAACCGAGGCAGAGGTGAAACAGGCCACACTTTCCATGGCCAACAAGCGTTAAGGCTTATATCCTGCTGTAAGCTGTCATACAAGAGTGTAAAATGGCTTGCTTAGTGAGCGAGACTCATGCGGGCCCTGCGAGAGCCATAACTCAAGCTCTATCGAGCTCCCAGCATTCCCCTGCAGCCTCTGATCCTGTACAGTAATAATTGTACTCATGTCATACTGGTAATTATCATTGATCTACAGTGAGCGGGTCAGACGCATTTGGAAATGATTCATGCCTGAAGTGGGACGGTCTTGCTCTTTCTCAGCGGGTAACAACAGTGATGAAGCGCTGCTAAGGGGATGTCTCTCCACCTGCACGTCCAGCATCAGACGGCAGCTCTTAGCCGCCTAATAAAGCATAGCTCCTGTTTCTCAATCTGAGAGGTTTATTTCGGCCCCAGACACTGACATTCGGCCCTCAAGGCCTCAAGCTATCATTATCAAAATCATTACAGGAAACTATAAGACCATCAAATCTGAACTTTTCTAGTCACAGACATCATGGAGGTGAATAGCATTCATTCGCAGCTCGTGGTTATAGTGCTCTGAAGAATAAAGCACAAAAGCGCTTGCTAGCCATAACTTCACATCACAAGATTTATGAGCAAAGTTGGTAAAATGCATCAAGAGTAGCATTGTACTCATTGTGAGAGACTATTCTCATTATCATAGGCAAAATATTTTACTGGGTTCATGCAGAAATATAGTAGGACTGGGTAAAAATATTGATTTCTGATTTAACAATCCTGTATCTAGTCTTAAAATCTTTTTTTTTATTTACTAAACATTATTTTTAAAGTGCACTGATCACATCCTGAAGATGTTCCAAATCTGGCATGGCGACAGTCGCTATTCAGTGAAAGTTCTGAGATGTGCTCTTAAATATGAAAAATATGTTCATGATCATGAAAATAAAGTGAAGCCAGATCACTGAAAATGCATGTTATACCTCAATCAAACAATTACGTAAACACTGAAACATTGTTGCTGAAATACTTAATTGAGAGTTTGTGAATGAATTGTCATGGAATAAATTTGCCCAGCTAGCAAAAATATGTTCTCCGAACGTTTCACTTTGAATCCTCAAACATCCATTTTGTAAAAATGTTTTAGAAGCTTTTTTTCTTGGGTAAGCAAATGTTAACAGCACATCCCATTTGATCATTTTGCACATATTATGGGAATGTTTTAAATTCCCATAATATGTGATATTTAAAAAATGTTAGACGAACGTCTACATAATGCGTTTCAGGAAAAAAAAACATTCTCTGAATAATGTATAAATAATGTTTTTGTGATAATGTTTTGAGGACATCATTAAAGACTTTGAACTTTAACTTTGAACAAACATTCTATTAACATTCCTGCAATAACGTTTGTTCATAACCTGGGGAAAACATTGCCAGAACGTTCTTAGAACATTTTCTGTTAACTGGTAGAGCACTGAACAGCTCATTTAACTTTCTAACATTTATACAGTATAGTTTCTTATGTAAAATCATAACAAATGCGTGTTGGAGTCAAACTAACCCAGTCTCAAGAGAAATCGTTAGCATGCTATTTTACGAGATAAACGTACGATTTTTAGAAATATAACGTGAAGTAGGGCTGGACAATAATTCAATATCAATATGTATCGCGATATAATTTTTTTCAATGACGGTGATATGATTTTTAAACACATTTCCGATATTTCGATATACATTACCACTGTTTCCCATACATTGATTTATTTGTGGCGTTTGACTTCGTTGAATAAGAAGGTTCATCTCAAAATTAACCGTCAGTGGGGCGTTAGCAGGTGAGATCATACGAATTCATATGGCTTCATATTCATTATGCTAGGCGGCTCATAACTCAAAACAGCGCTCAAAATTGCTCATCCGACTTCTGGAGTACATAAATGCATAATGTAATGCTTAAAGATACCTTATATATTTGCTTTTCCTCGGCTGTTTATAAAGCGAACGCGAGCGTTCCATAATCGGCATAAGAACACAAAAATTTAACGTTGAGGCGCCATCTTATGGTACACGTGGCTGTAAAGTTTGTTTGACTTAAACGCACTGGATCGCGGTATTAATACCATGGTAATTTTTGTCACCACAATCACAAGTGATTTCGTTTGTTTTGCATTGACAGCAATAAGATTAAACTGGCAGAAAATGGAGGGTTAGGCTAAATCTCTTTCTTACATGTTTCGCTTGAGAAAAAGACTAAGTCACTAATCATGTCACGTTTTATTTTCTTTTATTATTAAATTAATTATTATTAAACATTATATTGATTTTAAGAGAGAAAAAGTGATTTTTCACCCTATTAAGTGCGGGAAAAGCCATTCCTGAGCAATACAATTTTTTTCTGGGATGGAATGAATATGAAAAAGAGCACGCAATGTCTTAATTTCCCTATTTAATGAAACAGATGAATGTGTCTTTCCATTTCAGGCTTCTTTCTGTTGACAGCGAGGGAAAAAGCAATTGTGTATCTGTGTGTGTTTGGGAAGGGTGGAGGGTGCAAGGTTGAAGGAGGGGAGATTGAGTGAGCGGCCCAGACAATCAGTTTTCTTTTTTGCGGCCATTGGAGCGGGGGGTGGGCATGTCACCATCAGACAGAACCCCATTTCCTACGATTAAGCCCTCTAAAAATATTCCATTTGTCAGTGTCACGGCCCCGACACACTCCAGCCACTCAGCCATGTCTGTTGACTATGTCGCCCTGCAATTTACATCAGCCACTGACAATATTATCTCGCTGATAATGTCCTAGGGCCTCCTGCCTCCATCAGATGTGCGTTCCAGCGCTCACGGCCCGTTTACATACTCTGCTCACAAAGTCTGCTCGTGAGGTTGACTGGTGGTGTGCTGTCAACATTTGGATTATATTGATTTTAAGAGAGAAAAAGTGATTTTTCACCCTATTAAGTGTGGGAAAAGCCATTCCTGAGCAATAAAAATTTTTTCTGGGATGGAATGAATATGAAAAAGAGCACGCAATGTCTTAATTTCCCTATTTAATGAAACAGATGAATGTGTCTTTCCATTTCAGGCTTCTTTCTGTTGACAGCGAGGGAAAAAGCAATTGTGTATCTGTGTGTGTTTGGGAAGGGTGGAGGGTGCAAGGTTGAAGGAGGGGAGATTGAGTGAGCGGCCCAGACAATCAGTTTTCTTTTTTGCGGCCATTGGAGCGGGGGGTGGGCATGTCACCATCAGACAGAACCCCATTTCCTACGATTAAGCCCTCTAAAAATATTCCATTTGTCAGTGTCACGGCCCCGACACACTCCAGCCACTCAGCCATGTCTGTTGACTATGTCGCCCTGCAATTTACATCAGCCACTGACAATATTATCTCGCTGATAATGTCCTAGGGCCTCCTGCCTCCATCAGATGTGCGTTCCAGCGCTCACGGCCCGTTTACATACTCTGCTCACAAAGTCTGCTCGTGAGGTTGACTGGTGGTGTGCTGTCAACATTTGGATAAAAAAGGAATAAAGATCACTTCTTTGATATGATTTTGTTAGCAATGCTTTCTAAAAAGTGGTGTTCAAATAATTAGCAAAAATAAAAAGTGTTTACATGGCCAAAAATTCCAATTTACACTGACAAATGCCAGCTGTCTTATTAATCTTTTATAGCAATCGAATGGCAATCAGGTTAATGTATTTAGAGGATGCATACAAAATTAGAAAAGGACCAAATTTAGATTCATATTAAAACATGCATGTAAATGCAAACAATGGCTACATTTATATGCACATCATTCTCAGAATGATTGTTAAAGCTTTATTCCAAAACACAATTATGCTTCAGTTATTGTAATTATTTGCCAATCAGATGATTGTAATTGAAATTTATTACAATTCAATTTGCACAGCAACAAGCAACAGCGAAAACGTAAAAAATTCAATGCAACCTGATGCTTTGTAAGTTCTTCCAACTATTGTCTTAAATATTGTCCTAAGTATAACTACTAATTTGCTCACTACATGCAAAATTAATGAAAGAATGAATGGGGGACTTATAAATGTCTCATTCATCCAATAAATTTATCAAGACAACTACAGATTTCTTATTCAACAAATGTTCAAATAGTAACACAATATATCAATCTTCAGACAATTGTGTTGGGACAACATTTGGGGATTTCTGATGTAAGTTTTCTTGTAGTTTCAAGTACATTTCTTAGTATTTGTGACTCAAAAGATCATGTAAACTGGAAAACATGTTGCTTTTCTATTACAGTGCATTAAAATGCATATTCAAGATGAGATGTTTACACAGAATTCCAGTTGATACAAGCATATGCTGACTGTCTTATTCAGACTTCTAGAAACCAGAATATTTGCTTAAGCTCATAATGATAATCGAGTTTATGCGTTTACATCACAGATTAAAATATGACCAAATGCCGAAATTGTCATGTGCACATGAACATGGCCACTGTCAAACTTTGCACATCCTTACACTAAACAAAACCAGGTTTTTGCCAGGGTTGGAATGACATGACCCACAAGCGTGCATAAGACGGCAATACTCTAGAGGACAGGTGAAATATATTTCCATCTCTACCACCTGAAAATGTTCAGAAAAAAAGTGTTTCTGTATTAATAGGAGTCCATTACAATCTCTGTCCTGCTCTTGTGTTTTCCCGCTCCTGACAGGAAGCGGTGTTCGCCCTGACTTGATGACTAGACTCAATCACCTGTGACAGAGTTGATTTGATGTCACTTGCCAGGTCTCTCCATTTGTTTGAGCACTTAAGAGGTAATTGTGTGACATCTTAGAAATGACGACTTGCTCCAGGAGAGCACGGTGGAGCTGATGAACCACACACGGAGGGGAAGAGTGAAGCTGTTATTAATGACATCTATTTTCTCCAATATCCACTGGGAGAGACAGAGAAAGAGAGCTACTGGAGGAAACGCCATAGTTCATCACAACTATCAAACATATACATATTAAAGGTCATATTAAAGATCATATTATTTACTCACCTTCATGTCATTCCAAATCCGTGGAGCACAAAAGTGGGGATTTTAAGCATCAAGTGAAGTAAATAATGCCAGAATTTTCATTTTTGGTTGAACTCTTATGAAGGTTAATATTTCTTTCATGTTCTTACCTTCTCCGAACACATTCTTCCCTTACATGCCCCTTGGTTTCCAGCCATATTATATTCCAGGATGAAGAATGTTCGGATTAAGCTGCTCTTGACCCATCACCTCAATTGTTCTGCCGTTTTTGCCTCAGGCTACAGAGAAACAAAACTATTTGAAAAGTCTTCGCAGTGAATCTGATAAGAATGACCACCATTGTGAGATTATTCACAGAGATGGTGCATTCATTATACGACACTTTCAAATACTGGGTTCTCTTATGAGTGAGAATCTTCTGTCCTTTTCTACTTTTGCACAATAAAGTTATCCACAACCAAGCTAACTAGTGACCAGAGTTTAACTCCTGTCACCCGTGTGGCCAGTACTATTGCAATGAAATCAATAGATTACACTCTTCATGGTTCTATATCATTATAGCATTCTTCACTCTAATCAAGGTTCCATATAAAAACAAAGAAGCGTTTTAATAACCATGGCATTGTATACAGTGAATACTGTTGACTCTATGATGAATTGTTTATGCTCCTCTATTGTAAGTGATTTTGGATAATAGCATCTGCATAAATTAATAAATTATTACTTTTTACTTAAGGCAGTGTTGTGAGAGTGTAAAAATCCAAAGAACCAACAGGATTATAAAACCAAAGAAAGAATGTAAACTTTCACACATAATTCATAATTTGATTAATGTTAATTAACATTTTGCACTTTATACAATGCAGATTGTTTCAAAGCAGCTTAAACAGTCAATGATGCAAACTTAACCAAATATGACACAAATCAGACAAATTAATGGATGTTAAATGATGATAACTCAATCGACAGCCTTTCCTTTAATTCTATAAGTTAAATGAGAATTGGAAAACAGAAAAGCTTATAAATGTATGCTTAATGGCAATGTATTTTGTTCCTGAGCAGGAGTGATTAAACTGTTTAAGAAGTTTTTTTGTAGCTAAGACTTTAGGTACACACTAAAAAAGGTCCAAAAACTCCAGTGCCTTTTCAAAAGGTACAAATGTGTAACATTAAGATAATAATATGTACACTTTAAGTTACTTATGTGCACACTTTAGGGGTAAATAAGGTACAAATGTGTACCTTTTAAAAGGGTACTGCCCAAGTGCAGCTTTTGTACCTTTTTTTTTTCTAGTGTACATTGTGTCTACACAAAAAAATGTACTTTTAAAAAGAAACCTGGCTTGAGAAATATTTTGTAGAGTTGAAAGCCTGACATCTAGCCCCAGTCTCCTCTATGATATTCTCACAAACTTTTCACCTACAAGAGAAAGAATGTAGCTGCCCAAGTACAGCTTTTGTACCTTTTTTTTTCTAGTGTACATTTTGTGTCTACACAAAAAAATGTACTTTTAAAAAGAAACCTGGCTTGAGAAATATTCTGTAGAGTTGAAAGCCTGACATCTAGCCCCAGTCTCCTCTATGATATTCTCACAAACTTTTCACCTACAAGAGAAAGAATGTAGATCATTTTGTATAATTATAGGCATTTTCCCTACAGATGAAATCTCAAACCAGTGCCAGTTTATTTCCCCATGCCAAAAAGCTTTTCCTCCTCATTCTCCTCTCATACATTTGTTTGTTATCTCAGGGAGGGATTTCAAGAGATTCAAAGCTGATCAAGACACAAAAGCATATAGCGGATAAAAGACACTTAGGTAATTGGTTTAGAGCGGCTCTTCAGCATGCTAAAACTCATCCTCTTTCTTCTCACTTTGTTTTCTTTTTTATCACCGTGACTTAACTCTGGAGAAGAGAAAAGTAGGTGAGAAAGCAAAAGGGAAGACAAAGCGGGAAAGGGAAGAGGCTTTTAGGCTGAGCAGACGGGAGATCAGAAGCACTGAAGGAGCTGTAAACTGCTTGAGGAGACGCCGCTCGGGTTTATCTGGCTGAGAGCTGCGGACAGCGTATCATTAGCTGTATCATGCCTCACGTTAAGAGAATGAAAAAAACAAAAAAAAAGGTGATACAGGAATTGGAAAGCTGACATGAAATTGTGACACTATATTTTCTAATTATTGTACAGTTATACATGTAACGTGGGGTTTGGGTTTTGTTTCTTGTTTAGGTTTTCTGGTCTTTTATTTTGATATTTTGCCTTGTTTCATGTTCATGTCATGTGTTCCTTGCCCCTCACGTGATCATGTCATGTGCTACTCTTGTCTGTAGGTGTGTTCGACTTTAAGGGTTAGTTCACCCAAAAATGAAAATGACCCCATGATTTACTCACCCTCAAGCCATCCTAGGTGTATATGACATTCTTCTTTCAGACGAATACAATCGGAGTTATATTAAATAATGTCCTGGCTATTCCATGCTTTATAATGGGAGTGGTTGGTAGCCCAAAATTTGAAGTCCAAAAAATTGCACCCATCCATTATAAAAGAAGTCCACACGGGGGTTAATAAAGGCCTTCTGAAGTGACGCGATGCGTTTGTGTAATCATGTCATGTGTTCCTTGCTCCTCACGTGATCATGTCATGTGCTACTCTTGTCTGTAGGTGTGTTCGACTTTAAGGGTTAGTTCACCCAAAAATGAAAATGACCCCATGATTTACTCACCCTCAAGCCATCCTAGGTGTATATGACATTCTTCTTTCAGACGAATACAATCGGAGTTATATTAAATAATGTCCTGGCTATTCCATGCTTTATAATGGGAGTGGTTGGTAGCCCAAAATTTGAAGTCCAAAAAATTGCACCCATCCATTATAAAAGAAGTCCACACGGGGGTTAATAAAGGCCTTCTGAAGTGACGCGATGCGTTTGTGTAAGAAAAATATCCATATTTACAACTTTATAAATCGTAATCTCTAGCTTCCGCTAACTGTCGTACATGCGTTCACGAGAGAGTGGCGAATTTGATTCAGCAAGCATTCATTAAATTGACTAGGGTTCTATAATGTTCTGTTTCAAATACATGTTGTTCTTTTGAATGTTCTATTCATCAGAGAATCCTGATCAAATGTATCATGTTACCACAAAAATATTAAGCAGCACAACTTTTTCAACATTGATAATATTCAGAAATGTTTCTTGAGCAGCAAATCAGCATATTAGAATGATTTCTGAAGGATCATGTGACACTGAAGACTGGAGTAATTATGCTGAAAAAATTATGCTTTGATCACAGGAATCAATTACATTATAATATATTACAATAGAAAACGGTTATTTTGAATTACAATAATATTTAACATTTTTGAGCAAATAAATACAGCTTGGCTGAGAATTAGAAGCTTGTTTCAAAAAATCTTCGAAAAAGACCCCAAGTTTTAGAGACAATATGTATATCCATTTTTGTCTTTTTATTGTTAATTGAGAGACTACAATAATATTAAATACATTTTTTCTATGTAAATTATGTGTAGTAGTATGATTCTATGTATGAAACCATTTTTATTATAATTTTTTATTATTATTATTTTAATGCATTAAAGCAGCTAACAAGTGCTCATCATACATGCAAACTTTTAAAGAGCAACCCAGGATCCACTTCTTGAAGTTGGCAACATTTTTGATTTGAACATAACATTCAAATACGTTTTCATTACTTTTTCTGACTTGTAATGTAAAATATGTTAAATAGTAGATGTTTCTACCATTAGATACTATTAGATATATACATTTTAATCTTAAATCCCAACTATTCATCCAATGTTTGTCCAACTTGTGTAGTTGGATACCAATCTGACTGAAAACTTCATCAATAAAAAATGGTGTATGAGGTCTTGATGTTAGAAAAGAAACTACTTTACACCTAGAGACCAAAACAATACATGAACCTTCTTTTTTTTAAATGTTGTCTTTCTAAATGTGTTAAATCATGACGCTGAATGTGACTGAAATCTTCATCAATAAAAATGGTGTATGGGGTCAACGACACTGAGTGAAACACAGCAGTGTCATTCCTCCCACTCTCCATATGGAAATAACCCGTGAGAAAGGTGCTTACTGGGGACAGATAACAGGAAAGATGAGCAGCTATGGATTAGAGACTGGAGGCGATTATGGCCAAAAGGAGGTGTGCGCGTCTGTATGTGTGTGTGTGTGTGTGTTTGCAGGGGGGTTCCTGATTCCTCTGTGAGTGTGTAAGTGTGTGTCTGGGCTGCTGGATATAAAGGAATATTAATCTGGGTTTAGTACGAGCAGGACCCCACAAACGGCTCAAGCAAACAGAGCTTAGAGGAGGCCAAGCCTCACAGAAAGTCCTAAATCTTCACATTAGCTCCCCACGTTTCTTCTACTGAACCCATAAGCTCTTTTTCTAAAGGACATCACAAACAACTCGCAACCCCCCAGAACTACCCCTACGCCACCCCACACCCTCGCAGACCCACAAAATCAAGACGGATTTGAGAATCCAAGATTGCTGGGAATTTATAAATCCGAGACCCAAGTGGATCGCTGGAGATTAGACGAACCCCTCCCAGCCCAAACCCGAGGAGGCAGGGAGCCACCAAAACTGCGCTCCTCTCCCAACGGTATGTCCTACTTCTGCATCTGTCAGCTACTGGGGAGGCAGGAGCCACTTTATAGGGTGGAAATGAAAGGCTGGTGCATTTAGACTAACCTACATTCCCTGATTATTGCCATAGACAGTATGGACCTCTGTTCTGTTTGACAGCTGATTTATGAGCTGATGGAGGTCTTTAACATAGTTTATTAGGAACTCTACCATCCATACAACGGTGAAACCTGGTACTTTTGAATTCTGACTTAAAGGCACAATATGTCATTTTTCGCCGCTAGAGTGCGCGTATTCAAAATAAACAAAGAAACAAAGGCGTAGTTTGATGACGCCGTGACTGAGTGTGGAATCATGGGAGTTGTGGTCTTCATCCCCACAGCTGATGCAATCCGACGGGACTCGGGCAGAAATCATGTTAAAATCTATTTTTGTCTGTTCTGTGTCTGTTTCAAGCCATTCGTTCATTCATTCATTTATTTTGTATTCAACAGATTTTTACTTTGTAATTGTTAATAAAATGTTAATAAAAATGCACTTTAATTCTGAGTAAAACATATTATATTAAAAAGTTAAAGTAAACAGGATGCATGATTTTGGAGCTGATGCTTTGTAACCTTGTAATCTTGACTTAACTATCTAACTAGCTAGCTAAACAAACAAACAAACAAACAAATCAAATGAAATTATTTCCCTGTTCTATGTCTGTGTTTCAAGGCTCATCCTGAAAGTTTTTTATTTCACATTTCACAGAATTTTACTTATTGTCAACAAAAATTTCAATAAAAGGCACTTTAAATCTAATAAAAATATTGTTATATATTGAAGTAAACAGGAGGCATGATTTTAGATCTGATGCTTTGTTTAGCTATCTAGCTAGTTAACCAACTAACTAACTAAATAAATAAATAGTAATTTAAAAAATATTTATTTGCCTGTTCTATGAATGTGTTTCAAGGCAGTTATGTAAAAAAAAGATTTTAGTATTTAACAGAATTTAATTTGAAAATAAAAACGGTTAATAAATATGCATTTTAATTCAGAATAAAACACTTTTATATTAAAAAGTTAAAGTAAACGGGATGCATTTTGGAACTGATGCATTGTACACCATTCCCATCATTAATGTTTGTATTTTTAAAATGGTATAATTGTACAAAAAATACTATATTTGTTGAATAATATACCCTAATATACTTTAAAAAAAACTTTTAATATAATTTTACTAAAAGTCCCCTGTGAGGACTGTGAGGATGACACAAACGCTTGATTAATATGTAAAATATTATTAATACATAAATATGTTCCATATGTTGTAACGCAATGATCAAATTGTTTCTGCTTAATTATATATACATGACATCAATTAACTGCATGAATGCATTATCTGCATGATAAAGTCTACTATACACATTACTAGATAATTTTTTTTTTCTATTTTTTATTGTAATGTAGAACCATGGACTTTTTGTAAAGTTGCTTTGAAAATATGATACTTATTGTGAAAAGCGCTATGTGAAAAAATTTAAACTGAGTTAAACTAAAAACCCCTCAATGCCCTGGTAACCACCGAGAACACGTGAAATCAGTAGTAGAAAGTTTTGCATAACACACATTTTCCAAGGAGAATGTAAAACATCTAGTAATTTAGCACTGATATTAATATAAAGTGTAGTGTGAGAGTTGCAGTGTGATGCTGGAACAGGACACAGGGGGTTTGGTGGCCCAGCAGTCAGCAGGTAGGCTGAGGTGAGGGATTTAACTACAGATACTAAACCTTATTCTGTCACCTGCGGTTCTCAGGCAGGGTGTAAACCAGGAGAAGCTGCTGTCCTGCAGAGTTTCATTAACCTGCCTGCATGTCTCTAAAACCCTGCTTTACGCTTAATCACACTGCAGCCGCTGCAGCCTCAGCGCTATCAGGGGCTCCTGAGCGGATCCGCACGCTTTTCCCAGCATCCACCGCAGGCCGGATGTGTGATGGACCCAACACAGCTTCAGTCCAGTGAGGGTCGTCTAAAATAAGAGAGAGAGACATGTGTGCACTGTATTATTATATAACAGTGGTCAGACATTAATGTATGTCAGATTATATATTTATTAAGGAAAAGTAACTGTCTGAGAGGAGAAATTACATTAAATGAAAAGTTCATATTTTGAATGACCGTACTTTAGATTCCTTAATCCTACCCCATACCTAACCTTAACAACTACTTACCAACTATTAATAAGCAGCAAATTAAGAGTTTATTGAGGCAAAAGTCATAGTTAATAGTTAGTTAATAGAGATAATTGAACCTTAAAATAAAGTGTGACCATATAATAATAATAATAATTTTTATTTTATTTTATTTTATTTTTTTATTTTATACATCTGTTTCCTGTCATTGGGGAAAAATATAACTTAAAAAATTACCAAGCTTTGGTAAGCACAACTAAGGCTCATTAATACTTTAAGTTCCCTGAATTCTTTCTCAAAATCATAATATTTATAAATGAATTAAAGAATAAGATAAGTGAATAGAAATAAGATAATTTTTAGATGAGCTGATGTGTAGATTCAGATTCAGATTCATTCTTTATTGTCTTCAGAAAGAGGGAATTTGTTTTCACAGACTGTACCCAAGCTATAGTACACATAATACACACCTCTTTTCCACCAAATACAAATGATACATACATACTTCCACCAAATACATATATACACACCTTTACACCATAAACAAAAACCAGTGCACATGATACACACGACCTGCACCACATATACATCAGCACCCCTTACACGTATATTACCCGAAGGTGGTGGCAGCAACAGAAACAATAGAGTTTTTCAATTACGCATTCCACAATTTCCGTGAATTTAAGACTCTAATGGCCGAGGGTACAAAACTTTTCCCAAAGTGTGCTTTTTTTGTGGGGTAACTGTCTGTATCTGCGACCTGAAGGGAGAAGGTTAAAGCATGAATTGAGAGGATGGCTAGGGTTTTTTACTATAGTATTTGTCCTGTGAATGATGGCAGTATCAATAAGAGCTGACAAATTAGGAGTAGAAAGACCAATTCTTTTTGAAGAGGTATTAGTGATTTTAAAAAGCTTATTTCTGTTTGTGCAAGAGAGCATGGTAAAGTAGCAAGTGACACAATATAGAATAATGGATTCAATGATACTGCGATACAATAGAAGCAAAAGATATGGTGTGACTGAAAAAAGCCTCAGTTTACGTATGACCAGAAGTCTGTGTAGGTCAAACAATGCAAAATCACTGACAACCAAACATCAGAGGCAAGAGAAACAGACAAAATGTAAAATAGCACATGAGCATACAGTATATGTATGTATGTATGTATGTGTACATTTTTGGTTGTTACCCACCAGATGAGAACCACTGATTCACTTTTTATTTATATAAATTCATGACAACTCTAGGGGACGTCATGACAATCTTTTGGAAAATAAAGAGATCTAGTTTTATAGGAGCTCTACTCTGTACCATGGTGAATCCTGAATACAGACCTAATTTTAAAAATATAGCCTATACATATATATATATA
>NW_015635063.1:1028999-1040165 GCF_001515625.1 Sinocyclocheilus rhinocerous
AAATAAATGAATAAACAAAAAAACTAATATTTGTCTGTTCTGTGTTTCAAGGCTCTCATTTAATGTTTTTAAATTCAGAATTTTTAACAGAATAGACAGTATGCTAAACAGACAGCATGCTAGTATGCTATTCCAAATTCAGTCATTTTTAAATTGTTGGTCAGTTTTTATTTAATTTTATTTTTTGCATTGCTTTTCCCTGTTGTCCAGGGTAACAGAATGGATTTTGGGTTGTTGCCCACCAAGCGAGAACCACTGTCAAATCAAAGCAACCCGTGTTCTTGTTAACAAACTAACAGGCCTAGTCTAGTTTTCGCTCAACCCCCATCGCTTTAATATTCACGACGTCCGTGTGTCTGCTGCACTCAGCTGTGTAACGCACACGTTTAGCAGGTCTTCAGTGATGCTGGACGATCAGCTGATGCTCTGGGCCCGAGGCACTGCTGCCCAGCGGCCGGCGCTCAGACAGCGACTTCCACAGATCAATCTTCCTCTGACACTTCATTTAGACTGCATTAATGTGGAATTAGGAGCCATTATGGCCATTGGCAGGCCTTGACAGTCCTGAAACGTGAGCAGTTATCCAGCCTCCTGGGAACCGTCGTGAATTTGAATGGACCAGATAAAGCTTATCCAGCTCCCGCTACAAAGCTCAATAAGTCATTTGATTTTTTTAGCTGCACATTTTCATTCAGCACTGTCATCACTGTTTTCAGTCAGCTAAAGGAATGTGCAAGGAATTTATTTCACTCTATTGCTCTCTCTCTCGAGTGTAAATTATATGCTGGAATGACGTTATCAACCACACAACAGCAGCTAATGAGTTACATGATAACGCGTTACATTGTCTGGACAACAATCTACACCACAATGCTGATATCAATATATGACGAAGATACTTAGAAGCCTTTAATTTATTGTATTATTCTATTATTTTTTGTTTTATTTCTTCATTTTCGAGTTAGCTTTTGTTTATTAAGATGGAAAATGTTTATTGTTTTATTGATGTTTCTTGTTTTATCATATCCATTGTTGTGTTTTACATTTGTGTGGCAATGCAACAGTAGAGTAGCATTATTTAATTTCACTGCATGACAATAAAAGTTCAAAATTCAAGTTTACAAATTCAAATATTATTTGATATTTTTCTATTCATGTAGCAATAACTTTCATAATTTACACTCAAACATAGGTTTAACATAATACATTTTTCCACATTTCCACTTGGTTGAATAGTTTTATCTGAACTTTAATTGTGAGAATCGTACTGACAAGTAAATTTATCTTAATTCAATGAAATCACAATTTAATTTGACTTATTCTGTGAATTTCACCTGAAAATAATTCACTCTAGTGGATCTGATTTATCTTAACTGCTTCAATAAAAAAAAGTTACCATATTGCATTTTAACTAAATGTATAGAAGAAACAAGTAAAAGACTGCAGTAACATTAACACAGCTTTTGCTCATTCAGTGAAGCAACACTCATTACCGTTTTTACGCTTTTGCACAAAACAGTAAATACACAAACTGTAACATAACAGAAACTCTTCTGAATCTCCAACATAAGTGAAAATGAAAGACTTTACTCATATGGTTCCTTTGCAAAGTGGTCAACAAAAATGATTCATGTCATCCCAAAACAAAAGGATTAAGGTTACTTCAATTTTGCAAATTTAAGTGGCAATGAAATAATGAAAAATTAAGTTGCATCAAAATTGAGTTGCTTTAGCTCGTTTTAATCAAGTAATCTAAATATGCAGGAGATATTTGTGAGTGTAGCATTTTATGTCTCTCTGACCTGGAGAATTAAAATTTGACATTTTTTACTGCACAATAAATGTTTTAAATAGTGTTAACACATTACAAAATTAAGTCTTTTTATGTTGTAACATGCATGTTTGATTCATTGAGTGCAATTATTGGACATATAAATATAGTTATTTATATTATTATATTATAACATTTTATTTTTTATTATTATTTTTTATTTAGCATTTTTAATCCAATTTTGTGTAAATATGTCAACATTTTGTTGTCATACTTCCTCTGCATAACCTCTGTAAATCTGGACTGTTACTCATTGGCTGCTGTGCTGGATTAAACAGCTCTATATTGTAGATTTTGAAGGATTTTCTGCACTTTCATTGTTTTCAGATCTAATTTTTTTTATATATATCATAAACTCTATAAGCTACACATTGAACAATGCTCACCTCTGACATCTCACATCCAATATTTGCTAACTACAGAACCAGTAAATGTACTAAACCCATAACTAGAATTGAGCAATTATTGTAATTTATCAAATGCAAGATGTAACAGATAGATAAGAATCTTTTTCCATTATAAAAAACTTTTTGTTTTTGGAATGAAAATTTCATGGATGTTAAAAACGTTCTTCACGGAACCATCAATTCCAATAAAGAAACTTGATTTTCAAGACACCTGGTTAATTTCTGACCTTGCTCTTGTCACAAAGTTTGTCTTCACACTGTTCTCTCGCCTCAGATGCTCATGGCGTCCTCAATCACACAGTAATTAGGATTAAATAAGCAAAAGCTATATGCAAGAGCAAACGCACATTATATATCTATGCCACGAACGTGGCCTGCATGTGTAAAAATATCTCTCCACTCCACATGAAAGCCATATGAAGGGGAGACTCGATAATCACATCACGGCTATCTTTCAGACGTGAATGTACGGGATGACCCTGGTGGCCTTTGCATGGGTGCGTGTTATGAATGCAGTGTGGTTCCCCTCCTCCTCTCACTGTTAGTGACCAGAGACTGAGAGGCACACCGATACTCCTTAAGGAGCTTTGCTCTTGGGAGGAAACCTAATCTTCTTTTTTAACGCCATCCCAAAGCTCCTCGCAGACTCTGAAAAGAAGGGGGCGGAGTCCCGTGCTGAGTATCTCTGTCCCCACGAGCGATCACACTCGGGGGAATTAAGCGCTCTATACTCAGGGTAAATCCCGCTGCAGCGCCTCCTACAGGCTGGGTATTTATTCAGCCCTCTCATTTGCTTTATAAACAACTACCTTGAGAGAACAGACAAACAGGCTGCATCCCGACTCACATACTATCCATACTACACAGTGTGCAAGATTAGGATTTGTATGGCCAACAGAAAGGATGGATGATTCTGATTCCACATAACCAGCTCCTTAAAGAGACAGTTCACCTAAAAATTTTCATTTTGTCATCAGTTTCTCACCTTCAAGCTGTTCCAAACCTGTATGAGTTTTTTTTTCTTCTGTCTAGGACAAAAGAAGATATTTTAAAATATGCTGGTAACCAAACAGATGACAGTAGCCATTGACTTCCATATTATGAAAAAAAAAATACTGTGGAAATCAATCAGCAGAAGAAAGAAACTCATACAGGTTTGGAACGACATGAGGGTGAGTAAATCATGACAGGACTTTCATTTTGGGTGAACTAACCATTTAATGATTCTTTTAGTACTTGAAAATTATATAACAAATCAACTAAAGTTCAAATATTTGGGGTCAGTAAGAAAGAAATTAATAAATGTATTCATCAAGGATACATCAAACGAAACAAAAGTGACGGTAAAGACATTGATCATTTTGTAAAAGTTTTCTATTTCAAATAAATGCTGTTCTTTTGAACTTACTATTTATCAAAATAATCATGAAAATGTACAGTGTCTTGCTTTCTGTAAAATTATTAACTGTTTTCAACACTGATAATAATCAGAAATGTTTCTTAAGCAGCAAATCAGCAAATTAGAATGATTTCTGAAGAATCATGTGACACTGAAGACTGGAGTAATGATGCTGAAAATTCAGCTTTGGATCATGGGAATAAATTAAATTTTTTTAAACATATATTACAATAGACAGCAGTTACTTAGTTTAAATCATAATAATAATTCACAATATTACTGTTTTTACAGCGTTTTTGATCAAATAAATGCAGTCTTGCATGAGGCTTCAAGGCTTCTTTCAAATATTATGACCATGAACTTTTGAACAGTAGAGTATATTTGTGACCCTGGAGCACAAAAGCAGTCTTAAGTCGCTGGGGTATATTTTGTAACAAAAGACAAAAATACAATGTATGGGTCAAAATTATAGATTTTTCTTTTATGCCAAAAATCATTAGGACATTAAGTAAAGATCATGTTCCATAAAGATATTTTGTAAATTTCCTACTGTAAATATAACAAAACTTAATTTTTGATTAGTAATATGCATTGCTAAGAACTTTGTCATTTGGACAACTTTAAAGACGATTTTCTCAATATTTGGATTTTTTTTGCACCCTCAGATTACAGATTTTCAAATAGTTGTATCTCGACCAAATATTGTCCTTTCAAATAGTTGTATCTCAGCCAAATATTGTCCGATCCTAACAAACCATACATCAATGGAAAGCTTATTTATTCAGATGGTGTATAAATCTCAATTTTAAAAAATTGACACTTATGACTGGTTTTGTGGTCCAGGGTCACATTTGTCATTTATGACAAAAATCTTTTCTTAATGTTTATCTTTAATTTTGACAGCCACGTTTTCTTTCTATTGATTGATTGATTGTATTTTTCCCATTGAATATTGTATGTCAGTACACTACATCACTGGTAAAATGGGTTGCAAACACTTTCAATTTGACTTATTAAATTGATGGTAATAAGTCTAGCTTATATGCAAATGGAAACATGTGCCTAAGTTGTAAGTTAGTGAAGCAGTTGTACATCTCACATTGTACTGTATGAATCACATATTGCCTACTACATACTTAAAAGTAAAAACTATGTTTTAAAAAAAAAATTGTGAATTAAGATGCATCAATAGCACTTCAAATGAGTTTCTAATTTGGCTGAAGCAGTTTTAAATGTGCAGGACTGTAATCCCTAAAAAAAAAAGGCTGGAAAGACATCAGTAAAAATAAAAAGACAGACAAACAGAACAGTTAAAAATGTGTGTTGACAACAGCAGTGTGTTTGAGACACACGTCCAGAGACAGTCCTCGGCTCTCTCGCTCTGTACAAGAGGTCACGGTGAATATTAACTCTGACAGAGCGCTGTGAAAATCTCAGCCGGTTTTATGGGAAGAAGGTGTGAGAGATTACAGATCCAGAGATTCCTGTGAGGAGAGACAAGTGACATAACTCTTCATCTCGCAAACTCCTGGACTGACTTTCTGACCTTCTCTTTAAGATTCCTGCCAGCATTCACAAAACAAACACACACACAGATCAGCTCTCTTCAGAAATCACAGGCTCTTGTGTACTTTACCTTTTACAGCCGTTTAAGTAACTTCAGGCATGTTAGTTCTTCTGTTAAACACAATGTGGTCGCTCTGAACATATGGCTCAATGCTTTTGACCAGATATTTCTCCGCTGAAGATTAAAGTGACCATGCTTCTAGCGTGTCTGTGTGAAAGAGAGCGAGAGAGCATGTTTAGATGATGCCAGAGCAGGTCAAAGTGAAGGCAAACTGCAGGTATTTATAATAAAGGTGTGACATTCTGACAGGACCCTGATAATACAGTCCTCACACTAGCTCAAGACAGACAGGAAGTATATAAGGAATTTAAAACCAAAAGAATTAACCGAGAGCAACAGCTCTGACAGCTCTACCACAGCAACACATTTATTCTATTTCAAACACAGTGTTTTATACAGTAAATGTGTTTTATCATGCCAGAAAGGCTAAAGTCGCAGAAAGCACAGTAAGATATTGTGAAATATTATTACAATTTAAAATAACTCTTTTCTATTTGAATATATTTTAAAATGTAATTTATTCCTGTGATCAAAGCTGAATTTTCAGCATCATTACTCCAGTCTTCAGTGTCACATGATCCTTCAGAAATCATTCTAATATGCTGATTTGCTGCTCCAGAAACATTTCTGATTGTTATTAATGTTGAAAACAGTTGTGCTTCCCAATATTTTTGTGAAAATATGTGTCTTTGCCGTTTTCTGGGTGCATCAAACCTTCAGAAAATATTCAGTGTTTTGTTTAAGACGCTTTCAATGAGATCTCCATGGAAGTATGTCTGTGAAATGATCTCACAGAGGTGATATAAATGTAAAGCAATTGTTCTATTTTAACTTTTCTATTTTTTTTTTCAGACCTAATTATTAAAGGACTATTTGATGAGATTTATGCAAGCAATTATAAATTTTGTTTATAGAAAATAATCAGGTAACACATAAGGTTTGTTTTTGTTTTTAAATAATATTATACATTCATTAACATGAATTAAAAATGAAAACAGTTCTAAATCATTTATTAATCTTAGTAAATGTTCATTTAAATATTTACCAATACATTATTAAAATCAAAAGTTGGACTGGTTAACATTATTTAATGGACCTGAAAAGGCATGAACTTGTATATTTTTTATTAACTAACAAAATGTTTTATTAAATAAGAGTAATAAATGCTGTAACAAATGAATTGCCTATTGTTAATAAATGTTTAATGCATTAACTAGTTAACTAATGTAACCTTATTGTAAAGTGTTTCCAATAATCATTTTTTTTTAAGTTTACTTTTTTGTTCATATTTTTTATGGTTAGTTTTATTAGTATACTTTAATAATATATAATATTTATTTATTTGACTTATTTTGTAATTTACTTTCTGTTTGTCATTTAGTATACTTGAATGTATTTACATTTAGTTTTATTTCATTCTTTAGTATGTTTCCAAAAATAAACCAATTTTACCACAACCATTACCTTTTGCTAGATCTGACCATCTCCACCTCAGTTTACTTTGCTCTGCAGGTCTCAGGTTTGGTCTGGTCTCCAGTGCCACCCTCTGAGACAAAAGCAAAATAGGACAAATGAATGATTATCTTTACAATAAAAGGGTTAAGCAGTCTGTTAAATGAATTGGGAATTTCACAGCTGTGAATTTAATGGAGAGTTGGAGTGCTAAGTTCATCAAGTGAGCTCTAATAGCTCTCAATCTGCTCAATGTGCCTTTCATGTCATTTAGAGGGGTGTTTAATAAGGATGGGCACTAAGAGGATTATGATCCCATTTGGCCATGGCCCCGTTGAGATGGGGGGTTGTGGGGGGCATCCTTCTCACTGTCAAAACTAATTTCCCTCATAAATGATCAGTAAGATGACAATCCCATATTCTGGAAATGTGCTCCAGCCTCCTCTCCTCACTGGGTTAATGAAGACCGAGAGCGAGGCGTCCTGATCAGCCTCGACTGGAGGTCTAAAGTCATGTATGTCACAGAGAGAGGAGCTGAACCCTGCTTTTTTGGAAATAATAATAGAAATCAAGCAAAATTATGTTTGCATTGCCAAATGTATATAAATGTGATCGTAATTATCATTCATTAATGGTTCTGTCTAGTAGAGTTAGGCCTGTTTCACTCATAATAACAGGTTACAGTATTTACATCAAGGCAGCAGCTTTCCATAGTTAAAGCGTAAGTGTAATTGCAGACAGATTTTTGCCACTGAGGTTATTTTCGTAGTACAAACTATTGAGAAAATACAGAGAAAAGGTTCTGTAAACATATTAACACAATCATTTAGACTTTTATTAAGCTTCATAAATCAGTGGAGCAAACCGCTCATCTATTCTGTGTTACGTCCACCATGAATACATTTTTTAACTTCAAACCATTGCTTCAAGCCAAAATACCAGTCCATAATCCATAATTGCTTTCTCCAGTTAAAAAGTCATCTGGTCTGAATCAGGAGAGAAATATGCACAGATCAACCACTATTTTAAGCAGTTTTAAGCAATATTCTGGTGGATTCTGATGTGAGAGGACGACAGGGGGTGGACTTTTTCACTGGAGGAAGCAGTGCGACAGTTGAAGAACATTTAAATGGCTTAACAATGGGTTTGTTTCTTACAAACACACAGCTTTTCACTTCACAAGACATTAACTGATGGACTGGAGTGGTGTGGATTACTTGTGGATTATTGTGATGTTTTTATCAGCTGTTTGGACTCTCATTCTGACGGCACCCATTCACTGCAGAGCATCCAGTGAGTGATATAATGCCAGATTGATCCAAATCTGAGAAACAAACTCATCCACATCTTGGATGGTCTAAGGTTGAGTAAATTTTCAGCAAATTTTCATTTTGGGTGAATCATTCCAATAAGTATTTCTCTGGTCTAAGATATTTCACCATTTATTCATCAGTTTAATTTGCTTTGCTTTGTTTGGCCATTTTTGGTAATACTCGATCACATGGGTGATGTAGAATCTGGATTATACCATAATTATACCGAATCAAGCAGGAGTGTATTATCACCGCCTGCCCTATGTCAGTTCCCTCATGGTATCTTCGCCTCTTGCTTTCTAAAGAAAAGACTGCGAGCTTCATTTCCCACAGCATGGGAGTCAAGCTCTTGGCTGGCGTCCCTATTCCAGCCCTCCCTCTCTCTCTCTCTCTATCTCTTCTCTTTTCTGCATGCTTTGGCTATTAAATGCATCTTCAATTCAGCAACTTTGAAGTGGCACTCCAGGAAATGCACTCAATCAATTATAAATGAAATAATCTCCTTATAATATTAGAGATTTTAAAAGTGTAAGAAATACCGTCAGATTAAGGAACCCAAATCAGTTTTAACAGTATCTAAAGTGACAGCAGGAGAATCATGGGAAGGAATGGGGAGAAAGTTAAAATGATTATGTAGATCTATGTCACGGGCGAATGTTTCTGCAAATCCCTGCAGGATCTCACAGCACAGTGGAAACAGATTATTCCCGGCCTTATTTAAAAAACTGTGGCTTTTTTCAGATAGGAAACATTTATATAGATTTATACATCAATTTATACTCCTCTTGCTATAGTTTATCTCTCGTCTGTTTGATCCAGTGTGGCACTATTGTGAACAATTGACTACTGCACATGTAAATACAAATTATTAAAAATAATTTGTGTCATTTAAGGTAAAGAATTGTCAAGTAAAACAATTGCAATTTTGGTCTGAAATGTGAACAGATACTGCAAAAAGTACTGAAGAAATTCGACATATGTGATTTGATTATTGATTTACATGCAAACACTGAATTTATTTGTACTTACAATTTACTTTTGCAGCTTTAAGTCCATGCCTGTTCCATGCCAATACTTATATTTATATTAGGAGAAAATATAACAAATATAAATAATATATATATATATATATATATCTATAGGAGTAGTGCACTCCTAAAAAAAACTAGCAGATAAATATTAAAAGCTTTCTTATCTAGACCAAAAATATTGATGACTAAAGATTATGGATTGTTGTTGTTGTTGTTGTTATTAGTAGTATTATTATCTATCTATTTATTATTATTTTTATTTAGAATAATAAAAATAAATGTATAAATTAAAAAAAAATTTTTTACATTTATTTAAATGCAAAAGTCCTTTAATATGTCCTACAAGAAATATGTCAACAAAGAAAACTGTGCTCATTAATCCATTTAACGAGTCTTTAAATGCTCCTGTGGTGCGATTAAATTTTTTTAATCTGATTTTTTTAAGTACAATATAGAAATGTCTTCCATAATAACTACTGAAAATAATTAGCAAAATGATTTTTAACATAATTTTAGATGATGCATATCATGTCACACCACAGGACTGTCACTCCTGTGAAAAGGCTCAGATATAGTTAACTGAGTTTTTAAGTGCTCCTAGAAAAGTAGTCTTCCTTGTAAATAATGAAAGCTATTATGCGGAGTGGTGAACTTTCATGCTGCGCTTGTCCCGAACAACAGCTTCCATCAAAAATGATTTTGAAACTTTTGGATGGACAAAAAATAACAGTGCATGGAAGTATTACATGTGGAAATAATTTGGACTGACCTCAGCTGGGTTTCACTACCACCGTATCGGTCAAAAGCTGGACTGTGTGGCTGCCCAGGGGCTGCAAATCAATTGATCATTAGGGGAAGATCAGTAGACAAACACATCCATCACTGCTCTGTTCACTAGCACCCCGCTGCTACAGTGAGCAACAGGGATTATCTGTGTTTAGGCAAGCGTCTGAGCGGTGTGTGTGTGTGTGTGTGTGTGTGTGTTCTCTGGCGGTCCCCCGGCTAACAGGTTGCTCTCACTCGTTACATGGTTAGTTGAGCTCAATGAGGGCTCTTTCAGCTAAGTGAGAGACAGGCTGGAGGGTTCATTCGGTGTTTGCATCTGTGAAGGAGTTAGACACACTCGGCCAGCGGCTTGACAGCCTTGACTCCACTGAAGCAGCTAGAATCCCTGTGGCTGCACACACACACACACAGTTTATCAAAGGTGCTATTAATCTTTAACTTATTATTTCTCTAATTGTTCTATAACAGAATGATGCTTCAAACTAAAGAACATTTTGGTAATAAAAATGCATAAACAATCTTAAAATATACTTTTTAAAGAGTTTTTCTTAAATTAATGTGCTTTGTTCGCTTAACATCAGATTGTCAGACAGCACAAACAGACACAAAGAGTGCTTGACCTCTGAATTTCAGTTTTAAGAAACAAAATAGATATTATATGTACATTAATTGACAGTCACCACTGATAAGCTACCACTAAATATTGTAGAAACTTAATTTGCTGTAAAGTTGCTTTGCAATGATTTGTATCGTGAAAAGCGCCGTACAAATAAACTTGACTTGACTTGACTTGACTTGATTATATTCATGGATTCTTGGATATATTGAAAATATTAAATGTGACCCTGGACCACAAAACCAGTCTTAAGTGTCAATTTTTCGAAATTGAGATTTATACATCATATGAAAGCTGAATAAATAAGCTTTCCATTGATGTATGGTTTGTTATGATAGGACAATATTTGGCCGAGATACAATTATTTGAAAATCTGAGGGTGCAAAAAAAAAAAATCAAAATATTGAGAAAATCATCTTTAAAGTTGTCCAAATGAAGTTCTTAGCAATGCATATTACTAATCAAAAAGTACGTTTTGATATATTTAAGGTAGGAAATTTACTAAATATCTTCATGGAACATGATCTTTACTTAATATCCTAATGATTTTTGGCATAAAAGAAAAATCAATAATTTTGACACATACAATGTATTTTTGGCTATTGCTACAAACATGCCCCAGCGACTTAAAGGCACAATATGTAAGATGTTATATATTTTGCTGACTTGTGTACTTACATTATCCCAAATGTTTCGAAGAATGT
>NW_015635063.1:1040599-1046275 GCF_001515625.1 Sinocyclocheilus rhinocerous
CTTTAAAGTTGTCCAAATGAAGTTCTTAGCAATGCATATTACTAATCAAAAATTAAGTTTTGATGTATTTTTGGTAGGAAATTTACAAAATATCTTCATGTAACATGATCTTTACTTAATATCCTAATGATTTTTGGCATAAAAGAAAAATCTATAATTTTGACCCATACAATGTATTTTTGGCTTTTGCTACAAATATACCCCAGCGACTTAAAACTGCTTTTGTGCTCCAGGGTCACAAATGTTCAAGTAATAATCTATGAAAAATAAGTAACTATTCACTGTACTCTTCACTCTACATTGTTCAGTATTCATAAAATTTGATATTTAGGTCCAGATTTACTAAACAGGGCAAATTAGCATGAGAGCATATTCCCATAAAAGTAGCAATTTGAGTGGAAAGTTCAGTTGATTTACTGACAATTCCCAGATTAAATGGGTTAAGACATGCTTTTTGGGGTGTTAAATAATGGCACAAATACCAGTAAAGTGACACAAACCTTGGTAAATCACCTCTGATGATTCCTTTAAATACTCTATTCCCATCTATTTTGTGTCAGAAGGGAAAACTCCTAAAAATGCTGTAATTCAGTAATTTAGTACAAACACATCAGTTAGAAGGACAGTTCACCCAAAAATGAATTACATTTATTAACTAATTGTATTATTTATTATCACTAACTATATTTTCTGTGTGCCAAAATCACTAAAGTCATCTTCTAAAGTCATATGGTAACTTTTTGCAAAGAAAAAAGTAATTATTCAATGATAATCTTCCCGTCTGCCATAACACAAATCTCACTGCATGTATTGGTGCGAAAGCAACTGCGACACACAACCCTTATGGTTAGCATCATTTAAGACAAACCTGGTAGGATTTGTTAACACGCCATTTTTTAAATCTGAACATGACTCCAAATTAAATATCAATCAGTTCTCACCAATAGCTATAAACTGTCTAAAATTCATAAGTCATATCAGTTTAGAACAACATGTGGGTAAGTAAATAATGACAGAATTTAAATTTTGGGGTGAACTATTCATATAAATTCCTTTGCATATTCAAATCTTCATTGTTCCTATTGTTATGATATTCCTCCACCCGTCAGTATGGTCAGTGAATCCCACATAAATTGGAATTTTTTCTTTTTTTTTTTTTTAAGGAAGTGCTACTGAAGCATAAAACACTTAAGTAATTGTTTAACAATCCCATCAAGTGCTTCAAACACTCATTTGGATTAGCTCCTGAGTATCTTCTACACTGAAAAGGTTTTCTACTCATCAGACAAGTCTATCTCAAGACGAGTCTTATAGGAAACAGAAAACAAAGAGGTCAGTAGAAGCAGTTTGCTGGAGGCGTTGGTGTGTATACGGCTGTGTTTAGACTCCAGAGAGTCATTGCGTGGCTTGAGTCCGACTCCATCAGCTCATTCTTTACCTCAATATCCTTCTGAAGGAAAGAATCAGGAGCACAACGGCTCTCTCGTGGAACGTTTAGTGCGAGGGAGAAAATGGAAGCCTTCATCGCTAGATTCATAAAGTGGCCACTGAGGGTGAGATTTAGGAGGAAATCGTATTTAAGATTTATATCGGTTGCAGAAATCAGTCACTGGAATACAACAGGTGCAGAACTCATGGCCCAAACCAGACTTACTATTAGTGCTCAAATGGAGTATATCACTGAGCAGATTATTTAGCACTGGGCTTTTGCTTCAGGAGTCAGATTTGAAATTGGACACCAAGCAGCAATGCAACAACCTGTAACCTGCATTTAATATCAGTTCTTTTACATTTACATGCATCTACCTAATTTGACAAGCTTCTACCAAGTGACAGGAATTTGCACCAAAATCCTGTAGTTTGATTGGACAGAAAACCTTTGTCTTCAGCAACAAAATTTCTGCTTTTTAAAAAATCTTTTGCAAGATTACATGGATGGTTGCATTTTATAACTTGCCCTCTTGCACAAAAACAACCTGCAACCTATTTAGTGCAAAGAAAAACTTCAACAATCATTTTGGGCTTGTAATACAGATTAGGTTTGTTCAACTAAAAGCTGTACGTTAAAAACAGCCTTTTACTAGCTTCAGGGGATAAAATAGGAAAACAGTGCATGTTAAGATACTTTGAGACTAACCTATTTTTTAAAAATCAAATCCTATGAAAGTTTCAATGCTTTATCATTTAACTAGTCAAATATCTAATCTGTAGAGCGTTCTCTGTGCCTTGGTACTTTGTGTCACTATAGTGGCCCTGAAAGCCTGTCAGAAATGCTTAGTTTCTCTAGGAAAATGGTTTGTATGGATCTTTGCTCCAGGTCTTGCCCTGTTTCTGCACAATTTCTCTCCACCCTCTTGTTTTTTTCCCTCCTTTTGTTTAGGTAAAGCTAGGATTAGGGAAGATTTTCCCCCTAAAGTACTGGTTTGATGGTACTTTTATCCTCCAGAGTTGCGAAGACGGTGGAGCCCCAGGATTAGACCAACACAAAAGGTGTTGTTGTGTCCGGCCGCAGGCTGGAGGGAAGAAACTCAACTGCCAGTTTCAATATGTCAATGTTCTCAGGATGGGAAGTTGGCCAAATCAGGAGGAGAGCTCTGGTGTCCAAATACTCACGGGGATGGCAGTTCAGACTTCAGATCAGATTTTGGGGTCCCAAAGTTACAACTCTTCAAAATCCTTCTTTCAGGAAAGAATCCAATGTATGTCCCATGTGTTATATCTAGAAAATCAATCAATCAATAAGCAGTTGATTAGTATGACACTTTTAGGCTTCTAATCAATAAATGCAAAAGTTCACTTTTAGAAAAGAAAACGCATTTGTCACTTTCCACCAACTAGCAATAAGGACCACAAGGCTGTGACATAAACTAAAACTTATTATTTATTAAAAAAGCAATGATCACTTTGATATGTCCCACCCAAACTTCCTGCTTATAGGAAATACTCCATCAAAGAAATCCAAACTGTTTGTTGATCCATTTCATGGATTTTTCAGATTAGCATGTTCATTTATGTAATGACGCCAAATAAAAACTAGTTTCTATCACTAAAAATCTCTCAAAGCCATCACCATGCCTTTTTCAGAAGAGAAAAACATTGCTAGACAATCCTTGTCTCAGCAGGAACATCGTGCTGTGTTAACCATCCCAAAAACATAATTTCATCCTTCAACCCTAAGTGCTGACCATTATGCATGTTAAAGCAGAAAAATTCCAGTGCTGTTTAGTATTATTGAGGAAGGATAGAGTGTTGGCGACTGTTATTTTGGCCCCTCTTAATCAGATTCAGCAGAAGTGGAAAGAAAATATTTGAACCAAATGTCTTAATAATAACACATCTAACTGATCGCTTCTGGCAAGCTGTTTTTGCTATTCTTGTCCCCAGACACCATTCACCTTAAAGCCATTAATCAAAATTATTAATATTCCCTATATCAGCACATACTACAATACCCTTGACCAGAGGTTCAGCCCACTATGAATGGCAAAGTAGGGTGTTTACATTCAAAACACAATAAGAGACAATTTTGCAAGTGTTCCTTTAGTATGTCTCTCAGAGGTAGACTTGATCGAATTCAGACCATAAAGTCTTGGATGCATCCATATCATAAACATGAAATTCAAGTAGGCTGACTAAAGCCCAGCGTATTGCATTTGGCTCATTGGTTTAAAGTTGGTTTTACTCCTCATTGAGTAAGCTTGCACATTTTGGCTGGTCGGTTGAGCTTTAAGAGGGGATAAAGTTTTGTTCTGAAGATCTGCCGTGCGAGAGTATCATCTCCAAGAGGAAAGATGCTAAATCATCTAAAGAGGCTTTCTGTGATGAAGCCTGTTCGGAGTAAAATACAGAGATTGCCACAGAACAACTTCCACGGAGACTGAATATTTTAACAGAGATGTGGGCCAAGACAGCAAAAGTGGTTAGAAATGGTGGTCAGCGCAAAACATCCTCAGAGGGACTCAGCTTTAGAATTTCAAAAACTCTTCCTCCTTCAAACCTTTGTAAATGCTGGAATATGTTGGCCTAAGTAGCCTAAAACATCTTTAAAGGCAACTTTGATTGCCTTGTAGAGGCAAGTGTTGCTAAAATTGCTTGTAATTAAAGAGTGTTCACACTGAAATCGAATTGAAGAGAACATTCATTCACTTTTTTGCGCCTGTCACTGAGTTGAGAGACAATATAACAAATGCCACAGTTACTAATGAAATTCATTTTTCTCAATCTCTATATTCCCCTGCTAAATAAATATTTAAGAAATCTCAACAGGTGGCTATAATATAATGTCATAGGCTATCAAACTGAATACAGAGGTAAGGCATACCCTTACGAAAAAGAAGTTTATTCAAATGTGCTATTAGTATACTTCTTTTAAACAAAAAAATAGGAAAGTATACTTTTAGTCTACTTTTTATGTACTTCTCAGAAATGGGCTTTATGTACTTCTCAGAAATATACTTAAAATGACATTTAAGTATACTTGACTTATACTTAGAAAAAGTCTAAATATATTTTAGCTATAATTGTGCTCCTAGAATCCGTGTTTTCATTGTTATACGGTAGGGGGCGCTAGTACACATCTTCCGTACAGAATTTCCAAAAAACACAAGTGAAGAAGAAAACGAAACAACAGATGCTTCCACAGTTCACTTTTAGTATAGTTACACTACAAGCTAAAAACTAAAAGCATAGATGTAAACTAGTTGTGTACTCAAAGTTTACTACTGTTATACTTAAAGTATACTTAAAAGTATACTTTTATATACTAGAAAGTGGGCCAATTTAGTCCCAAGGAGTATTGAAATAGTACACTTACAAGTATACTACTAGTACACTGATATTTGTATACTTACTACATAAAGTATACTTAAAAATATACTTGAACTTTACTTAAGTATACTTACTAAAATAAACTTGAAGTATACTACTTTTTGGTAAGGGTACCTTACTATTTTTAACTGCTAAGGATGCATTTTGGGTCAGAGAAGCTCGCCTAACAACAGTAAGTGACATGAAAGTAGCATAATTTTTAATAGTTGGTCAGCACTATTAAGTTGTTATTAAAACTCACCAAGCCTGAGGAGAAAACCTAAATGACATTTAGTTTTAGCCAGTAGAATTTCTTTAGTGGCTCACAAACTCTTCAGACGTGCTGGACACATGCGCATTAGAGACACTGAGGAATTCCTTCTCGCTTTAATTGCCTTAAAAATGGTCTTTACAAAGAGACACTACCCAGATTTACCTCCTATTTAACTTCTTATTTCCACTGGTTCAAAAGTTAATCGGATTTTTTTCTAGACCCTAATGCGCGCAGATGTGCACAAAATACTAGAAACAGGAGGAAGTTCGGATAGATCAGTAAAAGTCCTATCATTTTAATCCATTTTAGATGATTATCATTATGTAAGGAGGTAGCATTAATTATGTGATATTTAGTTTAATAAATAAATACAATCGTTTTTTAAATAAATACATAAAACATAAAAGAAGAAAATATTTAAAGTGCCCCATCAACAAAGGCTTTAATGAATTCGCAAAGACTGAAAATATCACCCTGAATCTCCCAGCATATCAACAAAATATGCAAGTTTTACATTTAAGGACCACTTCTTAATTCCAGCCTAAACGCTCTCTCTCTCTCTCTCTCTCTCTCTCTCTCTCTGAAAAGAAGAAATC
>NW_015635063.1:1046346-1055581 GCF_001515625.1 Sinocyclocheilus rhinocerous
AGAAGAAATCTTAAAAAAAAAAAAAAAAAAAGTCTGAAAAAGAGAAGGGCATTATTGTTTTAATCCTCTTACCATCCGTCATTTTAAGACTGTTTTAAAGGCTGAGATGGCGTCTTGTCTCTGTAAATCCTCCAGGCCGGGAGAGATTCTGCCATCTATTAGAGATCTCATTCTCTCTCCACCTTCTTTGCTTCGGTCCCTCTTAAAAACAGCTTGTCAGAGGTGTAACGCAAATAATACAGTGAATTCGTTTATAGCCTAACAGTTTTCCCCTCCACATCTCATGTAGAGTTTTTCATAATTATCCAGCCTGAAAAACACAACTGTGTCACAGTTGTTT
Source organism: Sinocyclocheilus rhinocerous (assembly GCF_001515625.1). NCBI lineage: Eukaryota > Metazoa > Chordata > Actinopteri > Cypriniformes > Cyprinidae > Sinocyclocheilus > Sinocyclocheilus rhinocerous. The sequence goes on from NW_015635063.1 coordinate 1,046,687, forward strand.
AGGAGTTTAACTGATAGGCTGTTCCTACACTGTAAATTTGTTTTTGCAGTTTATTAATGACTTAAAAATAATAAATCACATTTGTTTATGAGAAACCTCAAAAAGCATAAATTGCAATTAGAGCACCTTTTTAGAGGTTTAAAAACCTTTAACGTCTAGATTATTATTTATGATAACAGCTAATGTTGCAATTATTTCTTAACTGATTTAATATTTATGAAGACAGCAGAAAAGCCGTTGCACAGGTCAGCATGAACCCGTGAAAACTGCTGGAACTGAAGGCGACGGGAAACCTGTGATTGACGGTGAAATTGGCCAATGGGGCTCTTCTGTGATCTAATCGCGTTCCTCATTGGTCGGTGGGCGGGACCTCCTGGCGCGCTGACAAGGGAAGGCTGTGATATTTTTTGAGGACTAACATCAAAAAATCCTCAGAACAGAGCAGCTGTAAACAGTCTCGGATACTTTTGACTTCCAAAAGGATATAAAACTACTGACTGGCAAAAATCACTTCTGTTTAATTGCGTAAATTGTCAGCTAAATTGCTGTTGTTACTGTTCGGAGGAAGAAAAAAACTTCTCAGAGAGGTGAGTAACCACTTTCAAAATTCATACAAGCCTGTGAAAATCTGCTTTCATCAAATAAAACAGAAAACCGAGAAATTATCTGTTTTAACTCACTCATATAAAACGAAATCCTTTTGACTGAGATTTTAAATCTAAATTTAGTTTTGTTTAATCTATTCTTTAGGTCCCTTAGTCTTTTTAAAGTCCGTTTTAAAGTCTAGATTAATAATATGTAAACCTCATTAACAATTTTAACAGACGTTGTATTATGTGAAGTTGTTCAATATCGATTTCTATCGGATTTACAAATTACTTTGGCGGTTGTAACCTAGTCGGGATGATTTAGTCATAAAATTCTGACCTTTTAAAATAAAATTAATATAGATTTAGATCATTATAGATCATTCGTTAATCAATATCCAGTTTAGAAATTAGTAAACTGATTAATATATTTATATGACATTTATAAATATTAAATATTCAAATATGTACTATTTATACTGAATGTACATTAAGCCCTGATTTGTTAAGCAGTATACAGTGTTTCTTAATGACTTATAATGGAATGTTTAAAAAAAAACACACACACAATTTTAAGAAAAAAAAATGAAGACACAAATACATGTAGCATAATATTTTAGTGACCTGTCGTCTATGTCAATCGAATAAAAATTTTAAGAAAAAAAATGAAGACACAAATACATGTAGCATAATATTTTAGTGACCTGTCGTCTATGTCAATCGAATAAAATTATTTTGTTGTGTTGTTGTGGCATGTTAAAAAAAAAACCTTGCACCAAGTGTGGTGAAACACAAACTAGCTCGCGTCCCATCATCTCTGACTCTGGTAATCAAAGCTATTTGCACCAACACTAGACGCGGCCCAACTGGGAGCAGCATTTATAAATGCATACATACATCAGCAGAAGCAGCCCAGAGGCGATGAAGGACAGAAAGAGCACCGATTGAGCTTAACACTGGGAGGGCAAAGTAAATGTTTAGCAAAGCACTTTTTGTTCAGCCGAATTAAAGTATTCCCATGTGGCTGGAATATGATTACATTGGGGAATTTAGTGTCAGTGACACAAATGCCAAGGGCTCTTTAGTGAGGACTAAATCCTAAACCCTCAGGCTGCTTACACTTATTCTTGCTTCAAAAAATAATAATGACTAATAAAGAGATTAATCCCACTGTAGCCAATTATCACCGATTAAAGAGTGATCAAACTGAAGCTTACTAATGGAAAATCCTTACTTTCTCCTTGTGAAAATACTTTAAAAATGCAATCTTCTGCTTTTTATTATTATTATTATTATTATGTCGTTTATTATGTCAGGTCAAGGGTTTTTTCTTTTTATCATGACAGATGGATATAGCCAAAAGCATGCCCTCGAGCCCAGTTCTTGTTAAAGAGAATGCGCAATAATTAATACAAATTGTTAAATGTCTTAAACATATCTAAACGAATTATTCATATATAAATGCCTACATTTCATTTGATAGACGACCCGTCATAACCCCATCTTTCAGAGATTTTCACGGCTGTTTGCAAACTGAACGAAAACATTCATCATCGTTTGTGTCGAATGTCATGCGCCATCAACAATAAAATGTTTTCGCTCAGTTTGCTTGAATTCAAAAACGACGTTTTTTCCCATATTATTATTTTTTTACATTAAGATTATCGTTCTTTAATTTGATAAAGGTGAATAGATACAATTATAGGCAGATAAAACAGATACATTATCGTTCTGTAATATTTATTACGTCAAAAAGTCAGTATATTGTTTGCTTAAAAAGACAAGGAAACAATAGCCTATACCTTACAATCTTAAAAATAAAGGTGCTTCACGATGCCATAGAAGAACCTTTTTGTCTAAATGGTTCCATAAAGAACCTTTAACATTTGAAGAACCTTTCTGTTTGACAAAAGGGTGTTTGTGGCGAAAGAAGGTTCTTCAGATTACAAAAAGATAGAGATGGTTCTTTAAAGAACCTTTGACTGAATGGTTCTTTGTGGACCCAAAAATGGTTCTTCTATGGCATCGCTTGAAGAACCTTTTGAAGCACTTTTGAAGCATTTTTAAGAGTGTAATATCACGTAGCACTGAAAATTAATTTTAAAAAAAATTCGATACAAATTAAATAAAATGGCAAAAATGCGTAGCTTAAAATGTGTAAATATAAAGCTCTTAATAAGTAGGCTAGGCTATGCGTTTTACAAGAAACACATGAAGAGAAAGTTTATGAACACACACAGATGCCTATATTGTTTACGACTGATACGCAACTTTTTTGTTGTAAGAGTCTTCTATTCTATTCCAATGCACATTTTGTCAAAGAGAGCATATGGGAAATATTTTTTTGAAGGGGAATAAATGATTTAATCTGAACTTAAATTATAGCCTACTATATGCGAGAAATAAATTATTTAGGCTATGGTATTTATAGTAAAACAAATACGTGCCGTATTTAAACATTTTAAAGAAGAGGTAGATAAATTAGGTTACTACAATAAATTTCTGCTAATAGAATTGCATTATTGAGTTCTCTTCATATGCTAAACATGCTTTATAATATGAATATCACTGAAAATCCCTTTAGATGCCACACTGCAACCTTAAAAGCACCATGAACTCATAAAATGATTCTTTTAGTCATGACAGTAGCCTAATTATCTGCATTGTCTGTCGTTGATCAGAGGGACGCGATGCAGCACTACGGAGTGAATGGTTACTCTCTGCACGCCATGAACTCTCTGAGCGCCATGTACAACCTTCATCAACAGGCCGCCCAGCATGCGCAGCACGCGCCAGACTACCGGCCCTCCGTACATGCGCTCACGCTCGCGGAGAGACTGGCAGGTAAGAAATCATATCCGCTCACCTGAAATAACCATAGATAGATAGATACACTGTAAAAAAATGACCGTGAATTAAACAGTAAAAGACTGTAAAAATGCTACAGTAAAAACCTGTTAAATGGTTAATGGTAAATTCCCCTACTATATACGGTGAAAAACTGTATCGGACATTACATGTAATTTTACAGTAGTATACCGTTTTTGGAAGTGTATAATTTACAGTGAATAACCGTAAATTGACATTCCCAGAATTCCCTGCATTACATTTCAAATGTGATGTTTTTTTGTTGAAATAACTATGTTTCTTAGTTTTTTTCTTATCAGTTTTGTATATTAGGGTTGTTTCATGTGTGTTACCATGATGGTGTTTGGTGTTTGTGTGAATGACACTGTGCACCTTCTATATATTTTATTATTTAAAAGCTGCTTGTGATGGGCTTTGTTTCATCATGTGACTTTCTCATCACCTCCTGCATTTGGTGGTTATCAGTGTATTACAAAGGTACAAAACAGATTTCAGTACTTCAATAGGTTGCTATATTAACATTATATCAGTTAATGAAATTACGGTATTTAACTGTAAATTTAAGTTAAAACCGTAAAACCTAAAACGTTGCTACTGTATTTTTTACGGTAAAATTCCGGTAACCACAGCTGCCGGTTTTTTACTGTATATTTTACAGATTTTTTTTACAGTGTAAATAGATAGATAGATAGATAGATAGATAGATTTACATATTATGAAACTCACCATAATTTATCATCCTGCACATGTTCAGACATCATCTTGGAGGCGCGCTACGGCTCTCAGCACAGAAAGCAGCGCCGCAGCCGCACAGCCTTCACCGCGCAGCAGCTGGAGGCGCTGGAGAAAACTTTCCAGAAAACTCACTACCCTGATGTGGTCATGCGAGAACGTCTGGCCATGTGCACCAACCTCCCCGAAGCTCGAGTACAGGTGAGTTCACAACACGCGAGGACACCAGCCAATGGGGTTAGTCTACTAGTGCAAGAGCCAAAAAAAAGTGCAGTGCGAAAAAAAAAAAAAAAAAAGATTGAATAAATAAAAATAATAATTAAATATATAATTTCAAAAATCCTCATGCAACCAAAACATACACTCAACTATGTCAACTGCAGGTTGTTAGCAGAATTATACATTGTTACATATTGTAAACTTTACACCTTAAGAAGACACACTACAGACAAAACTCCAATTCAGCACTTACAATACACTAAACTTCACAGTTATGAAATCTTATTTATATTCTGAAGGTAACTACAGATAGATTTGTTCATGTATAATTTGTCTGTTTTCCCCCTAAAAACAGTCAAAATGGTAAAAAAAAAAAAATTCTGATTGATAGTGTTTTCGGATTAATGGAGTGATAAAAAGATAAATCTAAAATTCCTTCTTTAAAAACCCTTCGACAAAATGAAGCAAGAAAATTGAACTTGGTTTTATCCAACATTCAGAATTCTGGAAATGTATGCAAATTAGTGCATACTTGATTAGGTAGACAATACCTCATTCGCATATTCAAACATAAGATTTCAGAAAACTGTAATACAAAATTGCCTTAATGTACTGTGAATAATTAACCAGGAAGTATGGTGATATCTATTAGTTAAGATTTTTACCCTATTCAAATAAATTCTGTGATTGTCAATCTTTAAAGTTTCGCAAACAATGATGTCTTCACACTAACAGGTGTGGTTTAAAAACCGTCGTGCGAAGTTCCGCAAGAAGCAGCGCAGCCTGCAGAAAGAGCAGCTTCAGCGGCTGAAGGATTCTGGGACGGAGGGAGCCCAGGAAGAGGGGAAAGAAGAAGCTCCACCTGTTGAGGCTCAAGGCCCGCCCTCCCCTTCAGATGGGCGTGACCCCACATGCCCCCCTCCCTGTGAGTTGAGTGAAGAGGTGAATGTCACCTCACCGGAACAGTCAGGGGCGGAGTCAGGGGCTGAGGACATGACTGACAGAGAGGATGAGTCACTGTCCATCAAAGATGAAACAAAAGAGGCGGGGCCAACCCTGACGACAGACGACAGTTCACCTTCTTGCAAACCAATCAGCCCTAAATCAGGTATGAAGAACTATATATGATCTTTCCTTCACAATGCTCAAAAGCAAACACCTTCAAATAGATTAAAGAATTAATGGAATTAAAGAAATAGTGCCACCAAAAATTAAATGACTGTCATAAGTTCCTCGCCATTTCTTTCTTCTGGGATGCACAGAAGGAGAAAAACTGAAGGGTCTAGCTCCAAAAAATGTCAAAAAGGCACCATAATAGTAAATAACGATGGGATTGCAATTTCAGATTTTAATTTTTTAACTATTATGTTAAAAATGTGGGTACAGTTTTTATGGTGTGGGTCAAATTGGAGACAAAATAATTCACCAAAAATATGAAAAATGCAAAATCAATCAATCAATCAATCAATCAGGTAAAACATTAAACTTTGAACATTAATAGATCTCACACATTAAAAAAAAAAAAAAAAAAAAAGTTATAGCGAAAAAGGTTCTTTATATTATTACAAATTTCTTGACACTAAAAAACTGTTCACTGAAGGGTTCTTTGGGGTTAACAGTGTTACATTGTGTCCTCTCCCTCCTCAGATGAGCCGCTGGGTTCTCCAGCTCTTCCCTCCTCCATTGGCGTCGGCAGTGGAGTGACTCAGACCAATTCCTACGCTTCATCTCCTCTCAGTTTGTTCCGTCTGCAGGAACAGTTTCGGCAGCACATGGCCGCCACCAACAATCAAAAATTCTACATTTTATAAACAGTATTATAACTATTTTTAAAACATTTTAAACAAGAAGTAATCTGGAAAAACATTTATTCTGTGTGTTTTTCTGAAGATCAAACAGTAAGAACATGGTGCTAGCAACATCAAGATCATGGGTTTGATTCCTAGTGAAATACACAAAATATATACAAGCTTCTTCAAATAAAAGAATCAATCGATTGCATAAAAGTAAATGATAATACCTATAGAGGTAGCTGAGACACTGACATGACATTAAAATGTTTTTTTTTGTTTTGTTTTTGCAGCCATCTTCAACCATGAAATTTGGTCAAATTGACCCAGAAACATCACAATCGTAACAAATTTTATGCAAATTCCACAGCCCTACTACCAGAGCCTGTCCCAGGCCCAGCAGATGTGGAGCAGCCCTCTGCTGCAGGGCTCCGGTGCTCTACCGGCCCTCAACAGCAAAACCACAAGCATCGAGAACCTGCGTCTGAGGGCCAAACAGCATGCTGCATCACTCGGCTTGGACACGCTTCCAAACTGACCACTGATTTATGCAAATCAATGCATTTCTGCGTCGACGTCTTGTGTTCAGGATCTACATCACATTAGTGTGCTCAAATCAACAGCTGGAGCGGTTTCATTATTATATAGCATGGCGGAGTGGAGAAGTTTGGATGACTTTTAAGTGTTTTGGTCTGGCTGCATGGCAGAGGTTTTAACTTTTCCAAACGCCCCTGGCTTTGCACTTTGAAACGTAAAAAAAGAGCACATTAATTAATTTGTTTCTGTAAATAGGCTTATTCAGGTCCACAGCCTTGGTAGAAGGTTAGTGAAGCCTCCTGTTTGTATATTTGAAGAAGTTTAAATGTCTTCACTGTCTGTGGATGTTATAAAGGGACGTAAAGTGAATGGATGAAGCCCCTGCAAACATCAGAAAGACTTCAGACTGATGCTCCTGACGTCATGCCATGTGTTTTGTCGATTTAGAGTCTATTGGATATCTCTGAATTGTTAAAATAAATGTGAATAATTTATCAGTGACATGAAAGGGAATAAACCACATATATGAACTGAATGTGTAACAGTAATTAGTGGATTCTGAGCTTTATTGTTTTAATTATTGAGTCTATATTTCAGATTTTCACATTTTTTCCTTTTCTGTTGGGCCTAATAATTTATTGCACACGCATTTTCAACCCATGAGTCACATTAATATCAACATGCAATTTGAAAGTTAAACTTTAAAAAGTCAAGTTAAAAAAAAAGTCATGCATTTCTTACATATCCACAATTTAAACAAACAAACAAAATCTCTATCATTAAATTATCCTTTAGATTTCTGTAATTTCAAAAAAGAAAACTGAATAATTAAATATTAGTTAGTTAAACTGAATTAGTTAAACTGCCCTGAAATGCAAAAATCATAATTAGAGGTTTATTAAGAAAATGATGAAAGTAAATCGCAGGATTTATCCTTATCCGCAGTGGAAAAACAACAGATCACTGACCTAAATTTAGGTTTGTTTTCACTTGGATTAGATTTTTAATCATGCTCCTTTTTCATGTTTATTCCCCAAAATTGGCTTTTTAATACACATGCACTGCATTACCTGTACACCATTACAAATAAATGGCAAACTTAACCTGGTTAACACACAAATTAAATGTTTATGCGCTTCCTCTGTCTGGCCTTTTCCCCTCTTTCACATCCATGCTGATCTTGATAACCGATCCAATGAAAAGCTTAAAACACAGTGGCAGAAAATGAGTCCATCAGCCTCAGCGAGACCGTCACCACCCACCTGTCAGAGGTTTGGCAGCTCTGCGGCAGAATTCACGCAGTAAGCAGATTAACACGGGTCAGGATACCAGTGGATTAAGTTGAGGAAGAACAGAGGAGTGGAGTGAGAAGACATGTCGTGTTCAGACACCTGTTAACAGCCCATACTTTATAGGCTGGGTCTGTGCTATTTTAGTAATTGTACACAACTAAAAATACATTAAAATGAAATAAAAAATATGTACATTTTCTTATTTAATCTGCTGTTTTAGCAATTGTACACATTTAAATAAACAAAATGAATAAAAATGTCCGTTTTCTAATTAAGTCCATACCATTTTAGTAGTTGTACACATTTAAATAAAAATATTTTGCCCATACTTTATAGGCTGGCACTGCAATGCATTTAAAAAGATGGATTTCATTCACATTCCAGAAAGAAAAGGGAGGACAAAAGACAGGATCTTTATTAAAAGCATAATAATGGTTAACATCTCTAATGCCTTGGTTTGTCACTGACAGCGGGGAAAAACAATGCTAAATGCAAACAATAAAATGTGATTAACTAACAGGTAAATAAAATATTTTTGGAGTTGCTAACATGAAAAAGTTGTGATGAAAATATAATTTAACAAAAGTATGGTCCAGGTCACATGAAATAGAGGTTCACGTTTTTATCACAACAAGGATAAACATGGCTTGTGTGGTGAATTATTTCAACTTAAAGTCATTTAAAAAAAATTAAAACATTAATTTTCTTATTTAATCTATGCCGTTTTAGTAATTGTACACATTTAAATTAAAATAAATAAATAAAAATGTCAGTTTTCTAATTCAGTCTATGCCATTTTAGTAGTTGTACACAATAAAAAATAAATATATATATATATATATATATATATATATATATAAAAACTACCAT
>NW_015635063.1:1056335-1082793 GCF_001515625.1 Sinocyclocheilus rhinocerous
TATATATATATATATATATATATATATATAAAAACTACCATTTTAGGCCACATGAAATATGGTTTCACGTTTTTATCACTACAAGGATAAGCATGGTTTGTGTGGTGAATTGTTTGAACTTGAAAGCCATTGTTAAAAAAATTTAACATTAATTTTCTTATTCAGTCTGTGCTATTTTAGTAATTGTACACAACTAAAAATACATTAAAATGAAATAAAAAATATGTACATTTTCTTATTTAATCTGCTGTTTTAGCAATTGTACACATTTAAATAAACAAAATGAATAAAAATGTCCGTTTTCTAATTAAGTCCATACCATTTTAGTAGTTGTACACATTTAAATAAAAATATTTTAAAAAAATTTGAATGATTTCAAAAACATCAGTACTCTTAGTCTATGCCATTTTAGTAATTGTACACATTTAAATAAAGATTATAAATGAATGAATGAATGAATAAATAAAGTGTAATGTGTGCTTTTTGTTATTCTCCAATTCTCCAACATAAAATTTGTGTCCTGAAGCAAAACCGGTTTAGAGAACCACTGCTTTAGTTATCATTAATGTAATTATACCACAATAAAATGAACTTGATGCCAAGTACGAGATGTCAAATTTCTTCTTTGACAGTTACAACCAGCGTTTTTTTTTTGTGTATGAGTGCCGTTTTTGGGTTGGGTGCTTTTTTCGTCTTTACTGTGTGTGTGTGTGTGTGAGTTGACAGCTGCTTGAATATGTGGCGGTACTGCGATGGCAGTGGGTTAAAGAATGCTGGGAACAGGATTAGGATCATATTCTGGCAGTGGCTGTCAGTTCATCAATGGGCTCAGGTTCCCCAGAGACAGCTCTCCTTTGCCGTACGGCTAAGACATTTAGAGGAGCCATAAAGGAGTGTGAAAAAGGGCTGTTTCAATGGCACGGTATGAGTTTTGTTCTAACCTTGCTGGGTGTGAATAAAGTAGAGAAGTCAGGAAATATCAGAGGGGTGCGTCTGATTTTAGGGTTGGAGACATTGCATGAACAAGCATTTATTTAAAGTATTTATGAAGTTTATTAGTTAAACTCCATCTCAGTGGGTGCAGAGCCAAGAAAAAAAGGTTTAAGGGTGAATACACTGTTTAAGTTTTGCTTGTTTTTTCCTGCTGCTGCCATTTCGCTTTTATAATAGGTTCTTCTGGTGTTTAGAAATAATAGTATCAAGCAATATCCTCTTTACCTCACTGTGAAAGGACCAACCAAGATTCTGAACACTGAACAGGTGCTATTTACATATCAATGTGGGCGGTCTTATATTAAATGTATTCATCTAACGTAACAAAAGTCCAATGCAGTTTTACTATATATGCTTATTTTGGAGGTGAGGAAGCAGGGCCCGACAATACCAGCATTTCAATCACGTTTGAAATTAAAGATAGATGTGAGCAAACTGTAAAATGGATTTAGGAGTATGTGTGTGAATAAAAAGTGTGTCCGTGTGTCCTTAAAAGTCTGAATTTTCTGCTTTTTCTTTTTTTAAATGTAAGGTCATCAAATGTCTTCAATATCTTAAAGGGTATAACAAGTATTAATTATTGTCTAAAGAGGCAATAAAATTGGGTCCTGAAAACAGAAATCACAATACAGTTTCAGAGCAGTTCGCAATCAATAAATAGGCTAAGCATTTATGCCAAGAGATTGCTTTTGATCAACTGTTAATGACAATGTTCACTTAATTGTGTTTATATGTTTTAGATGGTTATAAGACTGTCATCTTCCTCATCTGTTTGAATGAGGAAGTAAAGTCATTTTAGAGTCTCGGTGTATGTCAGGCTTATTACAATTAAAACCCCCGCATAATGCAGAGCAATTTTTTCCCGCTTATTAGTGGTATTTTGGTTACACAACAAACTGTAGCCTATTCAATGTTTTCATTTAAACAATTCCTGAATTATTAAATAAACACAGTTTGAAGTGTACTTTTTTGTATTCAAATAAATTATTTTGCTTGTAAATGTCTCCTTTGTCTTTTTATCAACATTTTTTGGAACGTTATTAGGCTATAATAGGCCTATAGCACAAAAAAATTCAAAAATCAAGAAAAAATATTTTTCTTACAATATGAGAGATTTCATGCATGTGTTTTAAAGGTAGGCTACATGCAATAGCAATTGTTTTCAGTTAATGATGGCACTGTAAAGTAATAATAATAATTCACTGAGAATCATTTATTCCATGCAGAATTGTCCGATAACACAGGGCTTACAAAGATAAAACGTTCAGCTGGTCATGTGATCTCAACATGTTTGCCTCCAAGAGGCGACCCGCTCCCTTTAAATAAAACAGCATTTATAGGCTCCTAACATGACTTGAGTGCACCTATAAATTCAGACAAAAAAGAGAAAATAGTCAAGTAGCAGAACGCGACAACTTTTGCAAAACATTCTACGTATGAGTGACGTGAAACATCAAACTCCTCCACCGCTCTCGGCGTTAAGACAACAGAAGAAGCCGCTCAGCAGAAATGTATTCCTCACTTCAGAGGTTTAAAGCAGATTCCCCATAATTCCCCTCGACAGGATTCTCACTTGAAAACTCTGCAAAGCGGCGCGGTCTTAACCCTTCCATCTGACCCGCCCACGACTCGCTCTGCCAGCCCTGCAAAACAATACTTTCACAATACCGCCGGACTTTTATTGTTGCCGCGGCGTTATATAATTCCAGGAATTACTGACAGGCAAGGATATGCTAAATCCTCCTCTACTCTTCCTGAGAGTGGATGAAACCGACTCGGCGAGCAGCGGCTCTCTTTCCACTCTCTGACTCGGTCGGTAATCCCGATACGCACTTTCTGCATTTTTACTGTATGTGTTTAAGCGCATTTGCAGAGCATTTATCTCCCCAATGTAAACCAATTTGGCTATAAGGGCCTCGGGGCGAGCTCACCGCCGAAGGAAAGAAAGGAAAACTCAAACGTAGCAGAAGCGCGGTGGAGGGTGCTGTGACGTAGAGCAAAAAAAACGAGAAAAGAAGAAAAGAAGCAGAACGGCGCGGGAGAAAAGAGAATCCTGTCCAGAGGCGATGCTTCCCTTTTGTGCAATAAGAACCCTAAAGCCGGCAAAACCTGAATCACTGGACTGTTGAATCGCAGAAATCTTCACAATCATCGTTATCCCTTAATCCAGCTGTATGTGCCGGGCCAGACATACTTTTCAACTTCCTGTCAAGTGTCTGAGTGAAACATTTGCACATAGCCTACAGTTTTATCCACTGCTTGTAATCGCAAAACTACAATTTTTCTTCGGAAACACTAGTCACCATGGGCCCTCAAAGTCCACTTTCATGCAGAATTTAGAGTCAAAATCACCTGCTTGTTACTTTCTAGTAACCCTGGCTTTGTAAATATCATATTAATAACTAACTATATTACCTTACAGGGATAGACAACCCAAATTCTGTCATCTTTTACTCACCATCACTTTGTTTCAAACCTGTATGATTTTTTATTTCTTCGGCTGAACCAAACAGTTGATGGTCCCCTTTGACTTCCATAGTATGGAAACAATAATACTGAAAGTCAATGGCTATAGCAGCAGCTGTTTGGAACAACATGAGGGTGAGTAAATGATGACAGAATTTTCATTTTTCGGTGAACCGTCCCTTTAATAAAATTTCTTGTTTGATTTGAACAAATGCCTAAATGCCTATACACCCACAGTTCATTTACAATATTACATGTTTTGAAATGAAATTAGCATTTGATTAACAAATGATATTTTTAAGGTATAATATGTGAGAATGGAGAAATGGTAACACTTTATTTTGTACATGTAGGCCTACTTACTGTAGTGATTACGAGTACTTACTGTATAATGTCACTAAACCAAATCCTATAGTAATTACATGTTTTTATTTTACTCAGTACTTGTAATCAGTACTGTAACAGACACCTTAAAGTATAATTGCATAAATGATACTGATCAGTTTCAAGAACTACAATTATTACTCATTCCAATCAATGATCTCAAACTTTAACTACAACTTAAGGAATTGAGTAAGTTGGACACAATTCAAAATCATGCACAAACAGAGGAAAATCTTTTCCCACCAAAATATTTGAGTATATCATAGATTTTAGAGTGCTGAAGACCTTGGTTGGCTTGTGTACAGTTGCTTTGTGTGAGGTACAGACTGAGATTTTGCTCTGTTTCAGTGAACAGATCTTTCTTTTGAATCTGATCTTTGGATTTGAAATGCTAACTTTGTCAGTTAATTTTTGTGCCATATAGTTGTCTCTAACTGCTGAGAACTCTGGTATGATTTTAAATGTCTTTACTGTCACTTTTGACCAATTTAATGCATCCTTGCTGAATAAAAGTAAAAATTTGAGTATATCATAGATTTTAGAGTGCTGAAGACCTTGGTTGGCTTGTGTACAGTTGCTTTGTGTGAGGTACAGACTGAGATTTTGCTCTGTTTCAGTGAACAGATCTTTCTTTTGAATCTGATCTTTGGATTTGAAATGCTAACTTTGTCAGTTAATTTTTGTGCCATATAGTTGTCTCTAACTGCTGAGAACACTGGTATGATTTTAAATGTCTTTACTGTCACTTTTGACCAATTTAATGGATCCTTGCTGAATAAAAGTAAAAAAACAAGTAAAAAAAAAAAAAAAAAAAATCTCCAAACCTTTGAATGCAGCATTTGTCGATGTTACATGTTTTTTTTAAATACTTTGCAGGCCAGAGTTAGAATTAGCATCCATTTCAACAGTGAAACAGGAAAGAGAACAATAAAATGAGAGGAAATCAAAATGTCCCTAATGAGTTTCCATCCTTGATGACTATGAAGAATGTAAAATGTGCGCAAAACCCAGAACAGACACATATTTACATTACATCGGAGCTGATGGCGTCATGTGTCATTAAGTCCAGTTAAAGCCTTTCCAAGCGAAGTCATCATGCAGGGCACAGAAAATGAGTGCCGCTCATCTCATAACGACAGCCAAGCAAGGACGATGGTTTTCCAGTGAACCTGTGATGTACAGCTCTGATTCATTTTTACTTTAATGAATTTGTGTGGCATTAAATTATACAAAATGATACAGAAATGAAGAGATACATTCAAATCCTCATTCAGTCTTGATGAATCGACATTGCTTCTATACTGAGTGCAAATATTCATGTTTCATTAAACATTGTGAGAAATCATTTAGAGTTTCTTGTTACTTATTTAAAGGGGTCCTATTATGCTTTTTCACTTTTTCAACTTTAGTTCAAGGTTCAAAGTTTATTATATTAGTATTATATTATATTAGTTAGTAATGTTGCTGTTTGAGCATAAAAAAGATCTGCAAAGTTACGAAGCTCAAAGTCCACTTCAAAAGGAGATATTTTATTTAACAGAAATCACTTTTCAAAAACTACAACGAACGACTCGTTTGGACTACAACGCATATTTTCCGGGATTTGTGATATCACAAATACAGACGAATGGGACGAGACCTGGTTGAACTGCACTAGAGAAGGCAACGAGTGTTATCACTAATGGAAACTTACAGATTATGGGGCGGTAATATTATAATGAGAGCCCTTTGCCACGTCACCAAGGGAGCGAAATCAGACGAGCTCGTTTTCTCAGACGCTTGCAGAAAAAGGCTTCCCAAAACAAAGTTACTGGGTTAATCTTTTTCACATTTCCTTGGTTGGTAGATGCACCGGGGACCTGATTATAGCACTTAAAACCTGGAAAAGTCAGATTTTCATGATATGTCACCTTTAAGGTGTGCAATTTCAGCAGCACTATCTTCACCAAACGTTATTGTGAAAAATAAAGCCTGATTTCACATAGATTCTTCCCGCCTGCCACTGGTTGACAAACATACAAATGGCTTACTTATAGTAATTTCAGAATATTAATCTGAAAAAAGAAAAAGTATTTTAACATTGAAAAAATAAGTAAATGAACATTACAGTATCATTATTTCTTCCAAAACCTTAACACACAATCACAGTGACAATCATTAGTAAACATTATTAAAAATGTACAATGGTATATATGCATCATACAGAGTTAAGAGTACCAGACTTCTTCTTAGCTGAAAGCATCATCATATCAGCTAAAACTTTTGATGAACAATATATAGGATTTGTGAGTTTCCTAGAACATCTGTGGATGTTTCTGCGGTCACAGATTCAGAGCAGGTCTGCTCATGACTCACCCGAGACTGAACCGTTAGCAGCCCACAAACATATGCAGCAGAATTTCAGTCATTAATGTTTCCTGGTGAGTTTGCTCTGGGCTGTGAGCTGTTCCACCTCTCTCATAAAGCGCAGACACATTTCATCCTGCCACGGCAGAGACACACACTGCACTGCCACAGGGAGACCAACGCCACCCTTCACCGCCTGAAAACACACACACACACACACACAGAAACTGTTATTTGTGCCACATTTGCATCCCATGACATATTACTGATATAATTAACCATTATATTGGGTTTGCTTTGTAATGCAAAATTCCTTTTAAATCAATTTTATTTTTAGTTTTGTTCATTATCAGAATATCAACAGACATGTATGTTTTCAATAATCACCATGATACTATAATATGTTATATAAAATAAAATAAAATAATAATAAAATAAATAAAAAATCTGCATGAATGTTGCTTTTGAAGTTTAAGGCTTTTTAATGCACTACATATGACATTCCACCTTTAAAAATTAATGGTTTGATTTGATCTTTTTTTTTTTTTTTAAAGTGATAATGTTTTGATCATAAGTTCAATCTAAAAGTTTATTTTATAGTTATTATCAGTGGCCTTGTCAAGAACTAAACCCTCAAGCCAGTAATCAGTTTTTACAGAAAAGCCTTTTATGGTACATAAACATTTACTGTAAAAGAAACTAATCATTTCTACATTAATATACATTTCTACACAATTTTAAATGTTATGGAAATGACACAAAACATGCTTGGACACGCATTATTATCCAGTGTTATAATATGTTATTTATAAAAAGAAATAAAAATAGAGTAAACCTATCAGAATATTAACATAAAACTACTGGCACTATGCAAGATTGTCATCTTATATATTTAGGATTGGGGTAATAGTTTAAAAAATGGGCATGGAAAAACAAGTTTTTGACGCCATTTAATAAAAAAAATTTTTTTTAAAGAAATTGTGAAGCAAATAGTGCAGTCCCCTTAGATTAGAATGACTCAAAAATACACAGTGTCATATATGGCTTTAATACTTTTTTCCTCAAGTTATAAGAGCATTATATTTAATAAAATTATATAGCTTATAGTTTAATAAAATTTGCCTGCCACTTGCTGGTTCCTTCTTTGTAATTGTGACTATACTGCCTCCTTGTGGTAGTCAGGCATTCAACCCACACAAAGTCTACTACAATATTATAAGACTAAAAAAGACATATGCATTTAATGCACATTTACCTCAGTGGTCTTGCACTGTGACAACATACCTTAACGAAGAGTTTGTCCCACACATCCCCATGGACACCCTTGTAGTGACGGAGCTGTGCCTCGTCGTCCTCCGTCACTGTAGACACGGTCACGGCCCCGGCAGGGAAGTTCAGCAGGTTGTACAGGATGGTGTAACTCAGAGCACCTTCAGAGCGGAGAAAATTTACTGCATCTAGGCGACTGTTACTGGCCTTACGCAATGCTGAAATCATTATGTTCGAGTTAATAAGTAACATTAAAACGCTGTAACCTACAGCATGATTTCAAACTGACAAAAGAATCGCAATCCAGTTTTTGACCCTTTTTAAGCAAATTACTGACAGGAAGTATAAAACTGGCACATAGGTAAAGCAAGTAAGCTTTTAATCCCTCAGCTTTACTAGTTATAATTTAATTTCCACATGTAAAATGCAACTGTAAAAAAAAAAAACTAATAATAAATATCTAAATTGTAAAGGAAGAGTTCAACCAAAAAATTGAAAATTGACTCATCTTGAGGCCATCCATACGGTGGCCGAGAAGTGCAAAGCAAATCACAATTCTGAAAACAAAATAACAAATTACAAACGCAAATGCAAGTCTAAAAAACAAAATAACAATTCAGAAAGCACAACAACAATTCAGAAAACATTATAACAAGTCAGAAAACACAATGACAAATTTGAAAACAAAATAACATTAATAACAAACCAATGATTAATCCCAAACCAATGGCGCTGTCTCAAACTATTTCCGGTTTGTCTGATTTGTCGTTGTGTTTTCTGACTTGTTAATTTGTTTTCAAATTTGTCATTGTGTTTTCTGACTTGTTATAATGTTTTCTGAATTGTTATTTTGTTTTTTAGACTTGCATTTGCATTTGTAATTTGTTATTTTGTTTTCAGAATTGTGATTTGCTTTGCACTTCTCGGCCACCGTACATCCAGGATGTGGATGAGTTTGTTTCTTCATTTGAACAGATTTGGAGAAATGTAGCATTGCATCACTTGCTCAGCAATGGATCCTCTGCAGTGAATAGGTGCCGTCAGAATGAGAGTTTAAACAGCTGATAAAAACATCTGAAGTGAAGTGAAAAGCTGTGTGTTTGTAAGAAATAAATTCATCATTAAGGCTTTTTAACTTTTCATTTCACAAGACGTTAACTGATGGACTGGAGTGCTGTGGATTACTTGTGGATTATTGTGATGTTTTTATCAGCTGTTTGGACTCTCATTCTGACGGCACCCATTCACTGCAGAGCATCCATTGCTGAGCAAGTGATGAAATGCTACATTTCTCCAAATCTGTTCAGATGAACAAACAAACAAACCATTAACATTTTGGAAATGCCTGCGGCTGAGTACATTTTCAGCAAATCTTAATTTTCAACTATTCCTCTAAAACCGTCAAGGAGACAAAATCAAGAGACATATGACTGGTCAAAACAGATTTTTTTCCTAGTAAAATTCAAGTAATGCTGAGGGAATCAAAAATAATGAGGCATAAGATGTGGTGCAGTTATTAACAAGGAAACAACTAAAACAAAATAAATAAATGGCACTTCATGACAAAAATGATGTCAAACCTGTGTTTACAGGCACAAGAATAATGTAAATGTAATGGTAATAGAAATGAGGTAAGACAGTACTGTTGAGACTCCCGCAGTAACGGAAATTGAAGGCTGGTCCAAGCATGGGACACAGCAAAACATCTACATTCAGTCTCCTCCACTCTGCTATCACCTCCTGTATGTATTCCTGCAGATAAGAAAACAGAAAAACTTTCACAATCACGTCAGAATAAGAAACACTTTTATATTCAGCATATGCCAGGAACAGGAATTTGCTCAATTCAAGGGAGACGTTATACACCGTCACAATAATGCACTGGAACGAGGACACATAACAATATCGTAAATATTATAGAGCATGTATACTTTACATGCTCTATAATGTTTATGATATTCTTATGTGATCAGACACAAAAGCTGAAGAATGTGGTCAATTTGGCGGAAAAATGTCCAAGACCTATTTAGCAGATCTTCAGATTTTTTTTGATGAAAATTGTGCTACAGCTATTGGTTGAGTAAGGATATGCCAATGTGAAGAAGCCATGTACAGTAGTGTGTGTTGGCTTTCATCAGGATAGCTTTGAAATTTTTTCTAGGTTCCAGGAATGAATGCATACAGCAGCTTATGTATAATGTAAGAAAAACACATCGCTTCACATGGTTTAATGTACTATAGCAATGACCATTGAGACTCAAAGGTCTCTTACAGCCCCCACAGCTCCAAAACATCAACATCAAACCAGGTCTGTAAACGTTATGCATTTTGTGCCTCCAGCTCTTGTTCCCTTGATAAAGTTGATAATCATTTCTGCAGTTTTAGTGGTGTTGATGAAACCACATAATAAAAAAAAATCTATAAAATAAAAGACTACCTCAATATTTGCATGTTGTCTCCACAATTCTGCCACAGACCTTAAAAAAGAAAAAATAGTTAAATAATTCATGCCATTAAAGGAACAGGGAAAAAGATAATTTCTGAGGTTTTGAAAGATAAATAATTAATTTTAAAAAGTAAATAAGTTGTTTTTACTTTTGGGGGTGAAAATACACTTCTATTCAAAGGTTTGGGATTGGTAAGATTTTTTTTTTTTATGTTTTGAAGTCTCTTCTGTTCTCCAATGCAGCATTTATTTAATCAAAAATACAGTAACATTGTAAAATTTTACTAGAATTTAAAATAACTTTTTTAAAACCTGAATATAACTCTTAAATGTAATTTATTCCTGTGATCAAAGCTGAATTTTCAGCATCATTACTCCAGTCTTCAGTGTCACATGATCTTCAGAAATCATTCTAATATGCTGATTTGCAGCTTAAGAAGCATTTCTGATTATTATCAGTGCTGCTTCATATTTTTGTGGAAAACATGATATGCCAAAATGTAGTTTGGTACTCTTTGATGATTACAAAGTTCAAAAAACAGCATTTTAACTTTTTTAAACAATGTAAACTTTTTATTGTTATTTTATCAATTTGAATGCATCCTTGCTGAATAAAAGTATTAATTTCTTTGAAAAAAATCTTACTGACCCAAACTTTGAGTGGTAGTGTATTTACATTTTTTCTAAAACTTTTAAATTGTAAATAAAAAGGTAATTGTAACCAACTTAAATTATGCTCTAGAAAATTATATTTATCAACATAATTATGTTCTTTATGTAAATAAATAAAATGTGCATCTCTATAACTGACCCAAATCCAAGACTTGCATCCATGTTTGCAGATAACCGTGGATACTGAAGAGTACAAACATTAAGACCAGTGAAAAACATTAGGTTGAATATCCTCTATTTAAGACAACTGATTGCTTAATTAGACACAGATGAGAAGCACTCACAAAAGGCTTGAGAACAATAGAAATTAGCTTCTTTATGAAGCCTGGAATGCTCAACATGTTGGCCTGAGCACGGAGACATGGGTCAATGGGGCCTGCCTGCCTGAAAGCACACAAAACGCACACAATATACAACAAAAATGTGGTTACTACAGATAAGATGTGGCTACATTTTCTTCAATGGAAATCTGAACGTACAGATGACTGAAGAGGGTACGACCTCCATCACCCAAGATTCCTCTGACAGTCAACTCATGGAAGGCATGGTAGAGCCGAAGGGGTTGGAATGGAACCAGCTAAAATGTGATCGACATGCCAGAACATCAGCTTTTCAAGTCTTTATCACACAGCTTTTAACCCTCAAATAACCCTTAAAACCATTCAGACTTTCATGACCAATTCATAATCATTGTTGTGTGTTAATGGTTTAAAAAGGGCATTTTCTTTCTTAATATAAAACAGATCATAGCTGATCTGTGATCCGTACGGACCAGGCCCCACGTTTTTTGCAGATTAATTGCAAAATTTAACCATCATAAAGTAAAAGTTTATCATTTGTATGTGTTATGTCTTGCAAGTTTGCAAATTCAAGAGATTTTAAACCATTCTAGCGCAAGAAGAGGCGAAAGAGAACTCGCGCATAAATGTTTTCAGTGCGCATAGTCAGCCGCACACACACAGAGGCACATGTAAAATTGTCAAAATATGTCTTGTCAATCATTCTCGTAAAGCAGTCGATATTGTCTATGTAAGTGAATGAAAAGAGTTAAGCAGGGTTGCCAAGTCTGCGAAACGAAACCAGCCTAACTGACCCTTCGCCGAAGTTTGATTGACAGGTGATCTGACCAATCATAACGCAGAGCCATTTTGTCCGACAAACCAGACTAGAATAGATTAACATTGGTGGACTTGAACTTGAAAAATGGTGTGTACTGACATCTTTTTTCGTGGTTGAAACGAGATAACTTCTGATGTTCATTCCTGTTTATTTTGTGCTATAACTAGTACAGAGGAAGAGATGATCAGTTCACGTGCCACTTGAACTGAGGTGCTACAGCGATCTGTCATGACAGATTAAAAAGCCACAAAATGGTATTAATTAATTGAATTTCTTAAAAAAAAAAAAAAAGCTGAAAGCTGTGACTTTGTTTCATACCAAAAGTAACCTGCTCTGTCTTGTCTGTCGGTGGGTTGTCAGTTTCTTCTTTGCGCCGCGAGAACTGCGTGAGAACATGATGTGTTGCGTCTAGTGCCATGGCTTATCGGACGTAGCAACAGTAACTACGGGGGGCGGGTCTTTGCGAAGGCTCAACTGCTATTCAAAACTAGCCCAATCAGGGTTGAGAGATTGCTTTAACCCGCGGACCAAAATACAACCCGTGGCAACAATGTAAAAGTAGCCCAAATCCAGGGTAAAACAGCAGACTTGGCAACCCTGCATCTGAGAAAGAAATTGGATGTGTATCATTATCCTATATATTGGATCCGTGCATCAGGTCTAAAAGGGACAGTAGCCTATAAATACCTGCTGCTGTCTGTGTCATTAATACTAATTAAAACACAGCTTTAACAACGATGAATCTAGATTTAATTTATACAGTGAACACTATGCAGTATTATTTTTCATTTAATTATTATATTTCTATACCTGAATACTACTATTATACCTTATTTTATTTGAAACTGTTATATTGTATTTATCTATGCTTGTAATTTGTGTATTTGTTCTTACTTTTTTATTGACTAGTCACTTGCCTTTAATCATGTTGGAACTTTTTTAGTTAGGCTAGTTTTTACTGTGGTATTGAATAAGTACTTAAAGTGTGCTTTAAGTATTAAATAGAAAGCAAAGTTACACTGATACAAAATATTTATTTTCTTGCTGATCCGAAAAAAAATGATCCGATCCATGACTCAAAAGCCTCAATAATATCCAAATCGTGAGTTTTTGTTTTTTGTTCAACCATTACCTTACATAACAACTGTTAATGCAGTGTGTCTGTGTACCGTGTGCCCTGCTCTCTCAAGCAGGTCCTTGGTCTCCCTGAAGGCCCTGGCCATGCTTGGGGACGGCTGCAGGTACCCGTCGTTCTCATAATAACCAATCCTCAGGGGCTCTGAGCTCTCATACACCTGTTTATTAAGAGCACAGATTCTGCATTCACGTGACACATCACATATACTGTACAGGGATCTGGTGTGTGATATTTTATACAGAACCTCTTGGTTGAATGGTATGGGAGGGACGGTGGGGTCCAAGGAGAACATGTCCTGACAGAGCAGCGCCCGCATACACAGTGCCAAGCTCTCGACGTCCCTTCCCAAAGGACCAAGAGAGGTCAACACTGAAAACCAACACAATGAGACGACATACAGGACATGATGTTCTGTTTGTGTACAGTTCAAAACTAGCCCGGCAGGATGATGGATGTGATCTCACCTGACTTTTGGCCTTTGATGCATGAACTGATTCCTCGAACACTAAACATAGATGATTAAAAAATAAAGCAAAGCAGAGAAGAAGAAAAACAGGTAGATTAAGGTGAAAGTTGAAAGGTGACTTTCACAAAACCTTGAAGGATCATATCAAGAAAAGGAGTTTTTTCACCCCAAAATCAAAAACAGGTAACAAGAAACTATATATTGCTTGAATAAAATGTGACATTATACATGTCAATAAAAATAAGACCTAGACATGTTTTTCTGATATTCAGCAACACATATGCAATTAATGAAGTATATTACATTATGTTCGTTGTACAAAAATGCTGCTTTCTGACTCTGTCATTAATAATAACAATGAAGTAATATAAAGTAAAAATAAAATTGTATAACACAAGTTATTATAGGAATTTTGCAATGTGATTCCAAGTGCTCCTTTTTATTTGTAATTAGGCTACTTTTGATTCACTCTAGTTAATAACAGTATTTTATAATAGTATTATATATATATATATATATATATATATAAATATAAAATACTATTGTAAAATACTGTTATTATTATCTCTCTCTCTCTATATATATATATATATATATAGAGAGAGAGAGAGAGAGAGACCCTCCGGATGAACCACCAGAAGTCTTCTGAAGGTTGCAGGGGTTCAAGGTTTGCCCGTAAATGGGGTTACTGCAGTCATAACTAAAGTACGTACAAATACAGAGGGTCTGAGTTGGTAACAACAGTGGTTACAATGGAACAAATCAGCTTTCCAGAACCTTCACTCTCTCTGTTCCTGTGTTGTGGAGCAGGCTTCTAACCTTCTGATCTGCTGAGATCATCACAACCTTCAAGAAACTGTTGAAGACACACCTCTGCATTTATATTTCTGCTCTAACGTCTGTACTACTCTAGCTGACCCCTGAAACTTGGCATTTGTGATCAAGATCGTTAAAATGAACTTCTACCTCTCATAAAATGTATAATGATTGTGGAGCCCCAGGTGTTTATGACTGGTGTGCAGGGGTCTTATCTTGGGAACAACAATAAATTTTCAGCATAAGTTACATCTTTGATCTTACACATTCCCATGTAATAGCTGCCCATAATACCATCATTTTAACAGATTGCAATAAAAATCGGTTCTGGTATGAATACTGAAGTCTGCAGGAGAGAACTGAAGTACTAATATATTAGACTGGTACTTTTAGAAACCGCAAACTAGTTATAGGAATGTTTGCCCTTGGGCTGTATATCTCTGTTCCATAGATAAATGGTTTCAAATTAATAACAAAATTGCTTTGTAAGGTGAACAGCTGAGCTTCATGAATAAAGCTCACTGCAAAATCAAAAATTAGAAATTATATTCTTCATAAAAGAAAAAAATCTCACTTGAGAAGACCTTGTGGTATGTTGGTCTTGATGAACGGGATAGTTTGTATCTCGGCCAAATATTGTACTATCCTAACAAACCATACATCAATGGAAAGATTATTTATTCAGCTTTCAGATGATGTATAAATCTCAATTTCAAAAAAAAATTGACCCTTATCACTGGTTTTGTGGTCACATATTATGTACAAGTGAATTAAAATTTATTAATCAGTTGTTCAACAATACCATAATTGCTATAGATTTAATTTCTAATAATATATTACTGCTCATCCTCTTTTAAGAGGAGAGATATTGTTTAATAATACTATAGCTGACATTTATAATATAAATAAAAATATGATTCAAACTATTAGTAAATCTTGTATAGAATAGACTGCATAAGACGGCTTAAGGTCTTAAAATTATAGCAATTAAAACATTGATTGTAAACCTCTGAAGCTGGCCATAAACTCATAAATCTCATACATTATCCACATGCAAAATATGGCAGCGGTCAAAACCTTTTCCATAAAGGCATAAAGCACAGCGTCTGGCTGCAGGGAGCCGTCCTTGAGTTTCCCAGTGAGCTCAGGCAAAGACAGAGACACTATAGAGCTGCTCTCAAAGTCTGGGTTCTAGAAAGATGCGAGAGAAAAAAACCATCAGATATTTATTGAATCAATCTATAATAGAAGAGACCGGGGCTAGTTGTCACAGGTGCTTAATCTCAGTAACTAAACGGTTTTGAGTCAAAAGTCCAATTACACAAATGCTTATTTTCTCTAGTAGGTTTCCAAACATCTAGTTAAATCTGATAAATTAGTTTAAACTAAAATTTCAGTATTGTAGTATTGGTTATGTAAAAACTGAAAACTACACCACACTCTCATACATTCAGAAAAGAGTCAACAATATAGTGAAGATAGACTTTATCTGTATCTGATTCTCTATAAAAGTCAGACTGCACTAATAAAAATTATTCTGTGGTGAAGTAAATAATACAGATTTAGCTCAGGCAAGAATAAAAAAAATAAAAAAAAAGAGTAAATTCTATATTAGTATTCAAATCAGGTTTGTAGAAATTAAAGTTTGAACTTATAGATGTATTTTACTTGTTTGTTATGTTTACAAGGATTCTGTCAGTAAATATCAAAGATACTAGTGTTCCCATCATAATTAGGTCGAATGTTTCACTGTTTTCTAGTTGTATTTACACTGTTCTATGGTTTATGTTTTGTGATATCTGGAGTTGATTTTCTACTCAAAATGACCCATTCATACTTAAACACAATCCACTGATTGTTACCATCATTTTTTATTGTGTACCAAGTAGGGCTGTGCGATATTGACGAAAAATGCGATATTCGATATGCGATACGATAATGTGCCACATGCTCAGATGAAACAGTTTTACTTCGCTGTTGCTGAGTCAGTTCTGTGAACTTCTATAACTATCTTGTGTCATATATATATAGTTATTTGTATGCATGTATGTATCAAGAGCTCCTGTAAAACCACAACAAATTCCTTGTGTTTGCGCACACTTAAGTGGTGAATAAAGCTCATTCTGATTCTAATATAACTAGCATACATGTTTCACTTTTTGTGAGAAGAAAGCACCCCTACAACAACTTCTGAAAGTGAAACGTAGTGTTTTACTCTAGCATTGCATAAAAATGTCACTTTAACATTTAACATTTACTCTATGAATTCAATATGCACCGATTCTTATTTAAGCTACAAAAGTTATTTAGGTAAGAGCAGTGAGTGATTTTCTCTTTGTCTTTTGTTCATGGCCCCAAATATTGCAAGCCGTAGCGATATGTTCATTTGCGATATCTAGATAATTTCGATATATTGCACAGCCCTAGTACCAAGTATTGAGGTCTCTGTGTTCGGTTAAGTATTAATTATATTGTGTGGACATATTATCTTATAGAAAAGTATAGGACGTATAGCAAGCTATCTACTGCCTTATTGACTTAAATGTTTCTAAGTGAACCATGTGCTTTAATAGCATGTCTTATTTCAGTTACACTGTTTGAGACTGAGTAAAATATACTTGAGTAAATATATAATGATTAAGTAGAAATTACTCAACAAACTCTAACTGGCCAAGTTAAATTTACGTATTCTCTTTGTTAATTTTACATAACTTAGTAAGTGAACTTAGTAACTTAAGTAAGTGAATCTGACTAAATTCCAATCTTACATTTACCTAAAAAATTATGCGTGCAAAAGAAAAAGTAAATACATTTCACTTATCTATTATTATTTTTATTTTTTTTCAGTGTGGGGCAGATCCACACATTTTTATTGGAGCAATTTGTACTATGTTTTAAACGTATTACAATTTATTTACATTTGATTATTAATATATTTAATACATTATTATTAAACGCATTTAATTCCTTTAACGTTTTACGTGTATTAATTATTATATCTGTTCAGCACAAGAATGGAAAAAATAGTGGATTTTTGTTACACCTTTCATTTTTACATTTTCATAAACTGCTTTATTGTTTACATTTTGCAGTAGTAGAAGATTTCATTGTAACAGCTTACCCCAAACAATGTGACAACATTAGAATTTGCATACAAGAAATACACATTCATAAACACTTACTCTATACACAATGCATATTCCATATGTATATTGCATGAATAATAGATGCTGGTTTTTATACCTGTATTTTAAATTGTTGCACTGCTTGTTCAGCCTGTTGAAGTGACTTATCTCGTCTTTTCCGTGCGTTTAGTATTTTCTTCTGAATCTTCTGATTATTTCTCCATTTCAAGAAGAGATATAATGCACCTGTACCGCAAACTGTGGCTGCAATCACCGGCGTCCAGTTAATATCCATGTCTAATATAAGCTTCTGCACATCAAAGCCGTCCATAACTGCTGCTCAGTGTGAAGTACTCTCGTGAGTCTTTAATAACTCTGCCATAGTTAAAGACTTCAATAGGAATTGTCCGCACTAGTGCGCCAACTTTCATTCCATTTCCTGTGCGAACGGAAATCAGTTCCCTTCATAAGAGAAAGACTACGAGCTGCGCTCAAAACCGGGGAGAAAAGCTGTGATATCCTTGTGTGTGAAATGTCATATTACTTAACTATTTTGAGTATCAGTGTCGAATACACAATGTTACGCACAAACTGATGATGGCAGGACTCTAAATATGTTTATTTACAGCTGAGGTGGATGGACACTGTGAACCGGAAGTTGACAGAGGTGGACCGTCTCTCTTTATATAAAAGTCTTTATAAACACTTACAACTTCCGGAAAGTGTCACGCTGTCCTCCATCGGCGCATATCACAGTCCACAGAGGGTCACGTCGGGAAAACTCAGCTGAAATCATGGTTTTCGAAGATAAAATGATCACGAATGGAGAGCCAGAGGAGGTATAGTGGCATATAATGTTTTACAGAGCGCTTTAAATGTCATTTAGTGTGGTATAAAGAAGCCGCTTTATGTTAAACCGGTCTGGTTAATGGGCCGAGCCTGATCTATACATTGAATCTAATGTAACGTTACATATAAGCTATTATGTTATGCTTCTGCTGTCTAAACTGTTGCGTGAGATTTTGCATTTGTCTTGTATGTGTAAGTAAACGCACGCATCCTAGGTATCCTATGCTATGTTTTGTTGTTGCTTTTATGCTATTTATGTATATTTAATATGCATGTATATGCATCCAATTAATATATTTTGGTGTGTTCAGGAGGAGGAAGAAGAAGAGGAGCAGGACATGGTGGTATGTCTTTTATGTCTTGTATTATAGAGCAATATTATATTGGCAATATTATATCTAAGTCAGTTCAAATGAATTAAAAATGATATTTAGCAGTTGTTCGAAAGTGTTTAATGGATACTGTCATGCCCTTGATCAAGACTTCTGGTTATTCCAGTAATCAGAATGAATATATGGCTATATATACTAATTTTTAAAGCATCTTAGCAATAATTACACATTTTTATATATATCTCATGAAAATGTTAATGAAAGGGTAATTTCACCCCCAATTCAAAAGAAAATGCATCTGCATGCAGCAAATATGAGGCTCCATAATGTGTGTGAAGAAGATGGCCAAGATCTTCACATTTGAAAAGTAGATCCTGTAGATGGCATGTGAATTTCCTTCATCACAGCCGTGCAGCTTTGATGATTTTCTGAATTTATGGCACCACCTAGAATTGTAACTTAAGAAATTTGACATGTATCCTTACAACCCAAGACAGAACATCATGTCTTAAAGGGATAGTTCACCCAAAAATGAAAATTCTGTCATCATTTACTCAAACAGTTGGTGGTTGCCATTGACTTCCATAGTAGAAAAAAAAAAATACTATGGAAGTCAATGGCAACCACCAACTGTTTGATTACCAGCAATCTTCAAAATATCTTCTTTTATGTTCAACATAAGAAAGCAACTCATAAAGGTTTGGAACCACATGCGGGTGAGTAAATGATGACAGAATTTTTATTTTTGGGTGAACTATCCCTTTAAGTCTTATATCAGTTAACCCTGTAGATCAGGGTTCCTCAAATCTTGCCCTGGAGGGCCAATGCGCTGCAGAGTTTAGCTCCAACCCTGATCAATCTCACCTACCTGTGATTTTCTAATGATCCTGAAGACATTGATTAGCATGCTCAGGTGTGTTTGATTAGGGTTAGAGCTAAACTCTGCAGGAAAGTGGATCTCGTGGACCAGATTTGAGGATCCCTGCTGTAGATGATGTGCATCTTCATAATGTCTTGATGTCCATGCATACTGAGTTTGATGAAGAATATGGTTGAATATTTACTCCTCAGGACCCATTAGAGACGGTGCGTGAGAAGTGCGAGCAGACGGAGCATTGCGTTCACACTCGTGAGCGTCTCGAGGCGTGCGAGACACGGGTCGGCTCACGCTCGGAGACGACAGAGGAGTGTACAGAGGAGCTCTTTGACTTCCTGCACGCTCGTGACCACTGTGTGAGTGCTGATGCTCAGCCGAACCTGTGGATGTTAGATGTCAGTGATTGCTGGAGCGGTTTAGATTTTGCCAAGATGCTGGGGCCTGTACCATGATGATAGATGAACTAATTCAGAGTTGCAGGATTAGTTTCGAGTTGACAAAACCAAACCACTCCAATCCGGCTTTGTTGGTACCATGATGCTGATCATCAACTTTCTTTGTCAACTCAGGCTTTGATGTGTGACTCGCGTGTGACATCACTGGGGAACAGCCAATCACGAGCCTTGGTTAACTGTTAAACTAAAATTGCTTGTGTGTAATGGATTAATAATAATGTAAATAATATGAAATAACTCAAGTAATTATCATTAAAGCCAGACAATTTTTTTTAGTACTAGAGACTTTTATTTTGGAGCAAGAGAAACTGGAGGAGTGACTTTTTTTGTGTCAGACATGTGTCACTTTGCTCACATCTGGTTGGTCCAATTTCAGTTTGAGATCTCTAACTCAGAACATAACCTGCACGGAGCTGGTTATCTGTGGAGTGTAAGTTACTATGGCATTGAACGCAGCTAAAAGCCAAGCCACTTTCATGGTACCTAAAACCCAGGATTGGTGCAAACTGAACTGAAACTTACCTGGCTAGCCAGCTGATCCGGCTTCATGGTACAGGCCCCTGGTGTCTTGTTTACAGATGTGGTTTGAAGTCACACACCTAATATTAAGGAGTAGTTTAACCAAAAATATAAATTCTATCAATATTTATTCTCTCGTTTGTCGTACCAAAGTTGTATGCTGCTATTTTTTTTTTTCTGTGAAAAATTCTCCAAAAATTATTAATTTGTGTGACAGAATGTTTGTTTTTGAATGAACTGTTTAAAATATTTTTTGTAAACATTATTCATTATAACTTGTTCTGCTCTATTTTGTTTTCTGCAGGTGGCTCACAAGGTTTTCCAGTCAATCAAATAAACGGAGCATCTCAGCGCTGGTTATGAATCGATGTCTGCTTACAGAAATACAGTGCTCGGTTATTTATATAAGATTTGATTTCTGTCCCAGATTCAACAATTCATCGTAACCCATAGGTTCTTCAAATTATGACTGAAGTGTGAATAACTGTGCTCTGTTTTCATCTCTCGTGTGTTTTCTGTTGTTGAGATCAGTAAAGAGGTGATGTTGACATAAATTTGGGTTTATTGCTAATGCAACAAATAACAATAAAGAAGAAAAGACAACTGCTGTTTTCATTACTTTATTGCCATAACTTGGCTGTTGGGAATTTAAAGAGCAAATGAGCATCAACAGTATACAAAGATCATAAGTGTACACTACAGGTAAAAGCTATCTGGTTAAGTTAAGCATTAAGGAACATTTTGGATACAAAACAAGATGCTCTTCATACAAGAACAAATTAAAATAGTAACGTTAGAGAAATTAGTTTTGTAAAATTGAAAGAAATTCAGTTTTATTTGTTTTTATCAATCAGTAAATATCGCAGGAGTGCTTTCCGAGCGGATGTGCTCTGTTGGGCGGGACTTGCACCACTACTGCGTGTTTCATTGGCCACTTCAGCGCCCGGAAGTTAGAATCGATAAAAATTGAGCCAATTGGCGCGTTCTTTCGTAGAAATTGAGCAGCTAGAATGGAAATTAACAGGAAATAAGGTTGTTTTAACTGGCGGAATTAGAAGCCCAAATGTTGTGTAATTACTGCGCTTTTTATTTTTTATTTTAATGAATATTTAAGTTATTAGAGCTAAATTATATTTAAAAAAATGTGTTGTCACGTGGTATCTGTTTCTTTTCTTTGCGCTGACCAGATTGGGCCAATCGTAGTTGTTTGTGATTACCAGATACGAATTTTAAGATTATTTTTAAATAAAATTATTTTCTATTTGTCGATAAGGCATTAATTATTGGAATATTTAAATTTGAACGATTACCATGTACTGTTTAAATTTCCAAAATAAGCGGGAGAAAAAAACTAATGATACAATGCAGCTGTAATGAAAGATTCAGCTTTTTCTGAGCCGCCGAGCGCCCCCTGGACGAATCACTACTTTTAATGCCCGATATTTCCTTCTAATGCATTTTTATTTTCCAAACACATGGCGGAAGCACAACAGTAGAGATGTATGAAGCACACGCTCCGGTGTGAGAAAACACTGGAGCTCGCCGCCGCCGTTAAAAACCAAGAAGAAGAAACACTGGAGCTCGCCGCCGCCGTTAAAAACCAAGAAGAAGAAACACTGGAGCTCGCCGCCGCCGTTAAAAACCAAGAAGAAGAAACACTGGAGCTCGCCGCCGCCGTTAAAAACCAAGAAGAAGAAACACTGGAGCTCGCCGCCGCCGTTAAAAACCAAGAAGAAGAAACACTGGAGCTCGCCGCCGCCGTTAAAAACCAAGAAGAAGAAACACTGGAGCTCGCCGCCGCCGTTAAAAACCAAGAAGAAGAAACACTGGAGCTCGCCGCCGCCGTTAAAAACCAAGAAGAAGAAACACTGGAGCTCGCCGCCGCCGTTAAAAACCAAGAAGAAGAAACACTGGAGCTCGCCGCCGCCGTTAAAAACCAAGAACTAATGATACAATGCAGCTGTAATGAAAGATTCAGCTTTTTCTGAGCCGCCGAGCGCCCCCTGGACGAATCACTACTTTTAATGCCCGATATTTCCTTCTAATGCATTTTTATTTTCCAAACACATGGCGGAAGCACAACAGTAGAGATGTATGAAGCACACGCTCCGGTGTGAGAAAACACTGGAGCTCGCCGCCGCCGTTAAAAACCAAGAAGAAGAAACACTGGAGCTCGCCGCCGCCGTTAAAAACCAAGAAGAAGAAACACTGGAGCTCGCCGCCGCCGTTAAAAACCAAGAAGAAGAAGAAGAAGAAGAAACACTGGCGCTCGTCTCTTGTGTAAAAATGATCATCTCAGCTGGAAGCTCGTTGGTGCAAATGTGCATCGTTAAAGTAGCTCAGAACATGGATGTGCTGGAAAGAAAGGTTTCGAGTGAGTTTTACATACAGCGAAATAATTTTCCTGTTAATCACAAACCAAGAATACGCATGCAACTTAACTGAACGTTGAACGGAATTAACTTCATTGCAGTTTATGAACATAAATTACGTGATGTTTGACATTTCTAATATTCTGTCCATCTGTCTTGATGTAGTTCTGCCTGTGTCTCTCCTGAAAGACCTGCTGCCACATCTAAACATTTATTATCTGGACAGGATTGAAACTGCTGCTGCCTCCAAAGGTACAGTACAGTACAGTACAGACATACACACAGCTTCATCACATTTCTGTTACTCTTATATTAGTGACATCTAATAAAGTCAGAGTGTTGCAGTTTAACAGTGAACCCTGATGCTTATTTCAGGGATCTCCAGCTCTGTAGTTTGGGCAGGGCTATGGAGAGATCTGGACCAGACGTGGCGCTGGAGGTTGAAGGTTTGTTCTTCTTCATAAGATCATTGCTGCTGAATAAAACCACGACTGTCATTATGTTTGATGAACATGCTTAAAATATCAGGATGCTGTCTTTCAGTGCATTTATTGCTTCTCTTTCACTTGTTAACTTTCATATTTTAATTTTATACAATTAATTTTATTATTTATTTGTTTTGGGCGGGGGGTATTTTGTGTTATATTTTATTCTACCCAGTCAAATTCCTTATAAGTGCAACATGCATGGCCAATACACCTTTATTTATTTATTTATAATTTATTTTTTGTGTATTATTATTTTATTTTATACTGGCTTTTTGGAGCAAACTACTAGAACAAATTCTTTTTTGTGTAATTTTTATTACTTTTATTTTATTTTATTATTTTTTTATTACATTATTTTTTTTTTTTTTACATTTTATTTTATTCTGGCTTTTCAGAGCAGACTACGAAGTCAAATTCCTTATAAGAACAGCTTACATGCCCAACAAATGATTGTTTCATTTCATTTTATTTGTATTTTTTTGTTGTTATTATTGTAATTGAATGTATTATTATTTTATTAGAAAAAACTACCAAGTCAGATTCCTTATAACTACAACTTACTGTACATGGGCAGTAAATTATTTTATTTTATTTTGTATATTATTATTATATTTTATTCTGGCTTTTTAGAGCAATCTACTTAATCAAATTTTTCGTGTATTTTTTAATTTATTTTATTTTATTTTATTATTTTAATTAAAAAATTTTTTTTCCAATACACCTTTATTTATTCATTTATAATAAATTTTTTGTGTATTATTATTTTATTTTATTCTGGTTTTTCAAAGCAAACTACTAAGTCAAATTCCTTATAAGTAACATGGGTAATAAACATTTAATTTATTTTAGTGTATTTTATGAGACTCATGTTGTGAGCAAGTGCACTAAACCTGAAATCTGGTGTACTGTTTTTTTTCAGTCAGCACTGCCCGATCAGGACTGGAAGCAGAGATGTCTGGAACGGCTCTTTCACATGGTCTTGTTCACTCAGGTCAGACGGAGAGGATCGTACCTTTCCGACCTCAGCGATTCTTCCATTCTCTCCATGACCGTAAAACACGTCAGAGTCCTTTCTCTCCACACGTCAACCAGAAACATCTGCAGGCTGGCGTCCGGGGACCTGCGGCCCATCCTGAGCAGTTTAGAGACCAGAGTGACGTCCCTCAAATTACTGGACATGAAATCGCTATTCAAACACGGACGGAAATACGTGCTGTTTATCCTCCACCGGCTCCTGGATCACGGCTCTGTTAGAGAAGTGGTTCTGAGAAGAAATCCAGATTCATCTTTTCTGAGCTGGCTCATGTCCAGATGCAGAGGTCCTCAGCTAACAGTGTCCACCGCTCCGGAGACGTCCCACGCTGACGGCATTGATTCGAGGTGTAGAGCAGAGCTGGAGGAACCCGCTGCCAAACGTCTCGTCTTAGACGTGGAGGGAAACCCAGAGGTTCTGTGCGCCGAGGTGTCGTCCTCCAGCAGCTCTGCTGACCGCTGCCCTGAAGGTCAGATCCACGCGCTCGATTTGGAAGTGTCCAAACGTGAAATCATGAGCACAGTGTCACGTATCCTGCCCACGTGGCTGTGTCTTCACACGCTGCATCTCCACAGTGACTGTAAGTACATGCTGACAGCTCAATATCAGCTCTAGCTTTTTGTTGGACAACAGGTTTATAAATGGTTCTCATTACAAGTTTGGGGTCAGTAAGGCTTTTTTTTAATTTAATTTTATTTTAGTTGTTTATTACCATTTCATTTTATTTTATTCTGGTTTTTAGAGCAAACTACTAAATCTAATTCCTTATTAGTGAAAATTAATAGAAATTTTAATAGAATTAAATAATTAATAGAAGTAAGAAATTAATACTTTTATTCAGAAAAAATGCATTAAATTGATCGAATATTTAGTTTAATTTTGTATTATTATTATTATTTATGTTTACTTTTATCCATCAAGGATGCATTCAATTGATCATAATATCCGTATATTTAATTTAATTTTGTATTATTATTATTGTTTTATTTTTACTTTTATTCAGCAAGGATGCATTATATTGATCAAAAGTGACAGTAAAGACATTTATAATGTTACAAACGATTTTTTTTTTTCAAATGCTGTCTTTTCAGCATCCACAAAATGATTAAGCACAATTGACTTAAATCATTAAAACACAGCTGTTTTCAACATTGCTAATAATCAGAAATGTTTCTTGAGCAGCAAATCAGCATATTAGAATGATTTCTGAAGAATCATGTGACACTGAAGACTGGAGTAATGATGCTGAAAATTCAGCTTTGATCACTACATCTTAAAATATATTCAAATATAAAACCGTTATCTTAAATTACAATAATATTTTACAATATTACTGTTTTTACTGCATTTTTAATCACACAAATACAGCCTGGATGAGCAAAAGAGACTTCTTTCAAACAGCAAATCAGCATATTAGAATGATTTCTGAAGAATCATGTGACACTGAAAACTGGAGTAATGATGCTGAAAATTCAGCTCTGATCACTACATCTTAAAATATATTCAAATATAAAACCGTTATCTTAAATTACAATAATATTTTACAATATTACTGTTTTTACTGCATTTTTAATCACACAAATACAGCCTGGATGAGCAAAAGAGACTTCTTTCAAAAAAATAAAATCATTCAGACCCCAAACTTATATTATTATTATTATTTTATTCTTTTTTTAAATGATTCGTATATTGTTTACTTGTTGAACATGGGCGTCTCTGAATGCAGGAAGTGTGTTTGTGTGTCAAAGCAGGGCTCGTTAGTGAGCAGGAGATGTCAGTGTTGGTGGAGGCTCTCAGACGGTTGTTTCTGGACCCCGGCTGCTCTCTGACGGCTCTCAGTGTAAGTCATGTCAGCGGTCACACACACTTGATGAGCGTGCTGAGAGCCTGTCCGACCCTACAGAGCCTGTGCCTGGAGATCTGCCCGCCTGCCGACACAAACACATGCAGACCGCAGCCCAGTGTTTCAGTCACTGAAAACAGAGGTGATGATCTCCTGAGCTGAGAGCTGAGACAAACAGCTTCTTTAAAAAATTAAATGCATATGAATTGTACTGTTGAGATGTTGTTGTACAGATGAGATGTTGATAGGCTCCAGTTTATCAGATAGATAGATAGATAGAGAAAAGAAGAACGAATTTGGACATACACATATTTTGCCATTTTTTCCTTAAATCTTCATATATATCTATATATATATTTAAGAATAAATAGCAAAATATGTGAATGTTTAAATTGTTTAAATGTATATATATTTAAACAATTTAAACATTCACATATTTTGCCATATATA
>NW_015635063.1:1083070-1083734 GCF_001515625.1 Sinocyclocheilus rhinocerous
TTCGGAACATGGGCTGGAATTGGGAACCTGATGTAGCCTATTGTAGTAATGTTGTCTCTGGTCTGTGAGTGTAAATGCGTTCAGGGGGCGTGGCTTTGGACGGCGATTGCAGGAAGGGTGGGACGTTCGCTTTCAGTGCTACCAGGCTAAAGTTAGCATTTTCCAAGATCTCCTATTGTACCTTTAATTGGCAAAAACAGATAACTCAGTTTTTTTCAAAAATCATGTTTTTATTGTGTTTTGTGTTAGTTAGCTGTATTTTTTTTGTTATTTTTTAACTAAATCAAAATAACCCAACTGCAGTTTGATTGAGATTAATTAGAATGGACAATTAAATGTTTTTTTGCAAATTAACTCTTCATATATATATACAGTGGTGTGAAAAAGTGTTGGCCCCCTTCCTGATTTCTTATTTTTTTGCATGTTTGTCACATTTTAATGTTTCAGATCATCAAACTAATTTAAATATTAGTAAAAGATAACACAACATGCAGTTTTTAATTAAAGGTTTTTATCATTAAGGGAAAACAAAATCCAAAACTACATGACCCTGTGTGAAGAAGTGTTTGCCCCCCTCTTAAAACTGCGGTTTATCACACCTGAGTTCAATTTCTCTAGCCACACCCAGGCCTGATTACTGCCACACCTGTTCGCAATCAAGAAA
>NW_015635063.1:1083841-1100859 GCF_001515625.1 Sinocyclocheilus rhinocerous
GTGTGACAAACATGCAAAAAAATAAGAAATCAGGAAGGGGGCCAACACTTTTTCACACCACTATATATATATATATATATATTATTTGCAGAGCTGCGTCTGGAGAAGCTGACAGTCAGATCCACCGGCCCGATGACGGTGGCATGTTTTCTGCCGGTGCTGACATCGGCTCCAAAACTCAACAGCCTTCATTTCACAGGAATACATCTGTCACAGCAGTTTTTTCGCACATTAACAGGTAATCTGACAAATAATCGGTTCTTGGTTTAGCCAGACATTAACAAGACCTCAACATCCTTTTGTCACCCTTATGAAAAAAAGTGCACTTCAGCATAAGAGTAATGAGTGCTTATTACACAGTATACTTTAAAACAGCACACTCGTGTGAAAGTAATGTTTTCAGATACTTAATTGCATGTTAATTTTTTGACCCACTTAAGTACGTCTTTGTATGTAATTTCGTAATTACTTCTGTTGACTGAAAAATGCTTAAAGTGTACCCTGAATATACTGACATTAATGGTAAACTCAAATATACTTTAATGTAATTTCCTTTGAAAATTAAATTTAAATGTATTTTATTTATGTGAAGTTACATTTTAGAACCTTTAAAATATATTAACATTAAATGTAATATTAAACAACACTACAGTTTTAAAAAAACATATAATCAAGTACTTTACATATACTTTAGTATGTTGGTCAACACATCAAAATAAGTGTTGCTCTTTAAAGCATTTCAAAAGATTATTAAAACATAGTGATTTCAAATTGAAAGTACATTTTTAAATTTTATTTTATTTCTGAGTTTACTTTTTAAAGGTGTACTTAATTATATAAAGAATAATCATTATATTAAGAATATAAATTAAGAATAATATTAAGAAACGCTTGAAAGTATGCTCTTCAGCACACTTAAAGGCACAATATGTAAGATTTTTTTATTAAAATATCCAAAAAACACTAGAACAGGGCATTTTTATTTAATTAATATTATATTGCAAGTAGTTTTTTTTAATGTATTCAAATTAAGTACAAATTAAGTGCACTTCTTTTTCACTTGTATTTCTGAGGTCATGAGAAATGGAGAAATGCTTCTCTTACCCGTCCCACCTGATACATCTTTTCATCTAGTGTTTGAACGTGATGAATTATTTCTGTTGTTTTTCAAACTGCATTTTTATTACAAAATGATTTTCCAGACTAAATGGCTATTAAGATACAAAGTACAGTTTTTATTTTCCCCCCACAGGATCTAATCCATCCCTCAAGGTATTAAAGCTGGAAGACATAAACTTGTCTGACTGTCACCAGGAGATTCTTCAGTTTCTGGAACGTTCTGTGTTAGAAGGTACAACATAATACTGCAGTACACAAGAGAAAAAACAGCTAGACTGATTCTTGAAATGAGTGGCTAATGTTTGTGCTGTTGTCTGAATCTCAGAGCTGTCCTTCAGAGACTGCAGGCTGCTGGATAAGTGTGCTGTAAAGAAGGACTTCCTGCTGCCATTTGTAGAAGCACTGAAAGGGATTTCCTCCCTCCGGACCCTGATGCTCAGCCAGAATCGCCTGGGTAAGACTGAACTTCCTCTGTAGAATAACTGCACTACCACTAAGTTTGGGGTCTTTCTCTGAAAGAAATCATTACTTTTATTTGGCATGGAGTATATCGAGAGTAGTGATCTTTGTTACAAAAGATGTATGTTTCACATAACTGCTGTTCTTTTGAACTTTTTGTATTTATAAAAGAATCCTGAAGAAAACCGTATCATTGTTTCCACAAAAATATTAACTGTTTTCAACATTAATAAAAACTGTTTCCTGAGCAGCAAATCAGCATATTAGAATGATTTCTGAAGGATCATGTGACACTGAAGACTGGAGTAATGATGCTGAAAATTCAGCTTTGAGCACAGGCATAAATTACATTTTAAAATATATTACAACAGAAAATGAAATTTTAATATTTTACAATATTACTGTATTTTCGATCAAATAAATGCAGCCTTGGTGAGCAGAAGAGACATCTTTCAAAACAAAAAAAAAATCCTGACTTTATAATAGTAGTGTATATGTTATGATGGGTTTAAATTATCATGCATGACAGAATTTATATTTGGATGAACTATTACCATAGGATTTACTTCAGCTGAATGTTTTGATGCTATTGCTGCTTTTTTTCCATATAGATTTGTGTGAGCAGCAGACTGAATATGTAAATTCAATTGTTGAAGAAAAGTTACAAAAACATCTCATTGTGTGCGTTTCATGAAAGAAGAAAAATCATATGGGTTTTGAATGACTCAACGGGGAATAAATATGACAAATCTGTTTTTCTTCCTCCAGCAACGAGTGCCATAGAGATGGCTGAATTATTCTCAGGATGCCGCCCAAGCAAAATCACAAAACTAGACCTTAGGTAATGCTGGTTTTGATACATGCATCATTCATACACAATAAATATGTTGTTACATAAATGTCATCTCTCCTTTCGAACAGCTCAAATTTCATTCTTCCTGCTGAACTGCTGGAGTTCGCGCAGCTGCTGGAAACATACAGGCCTGTTCAGCGGCTGACGCTTGACCTGCGCTTTAATCCACTGGATCGTGACCCTGAGGTCAAAGGTCAAGCGCTGCGAAAGCTCATCCCATACTGTAATATATTAACAGATGACTGGGACTCCAGGTCGACGATGGCAGATCACATCAGTGTGATGTGACAAAAGCGTTTAGCTGCCCTTCTAAAAGACATTTGCAAACGTGACTGTAGGTAATCAATGACCAGCACAAACACTTTGGGTATAATTATACTTTTAATAACATAGATGGAGATAATTATTGAATTTGTTTACAAAATAAATACAATGAAAGCAACTGAAAAAAGTCAGTGTACTAGTGATTGAACAGTAGAAAAGTTTCAGGAAGATCAGCTCTGATATCAGTTCCACAGTGTTCGGCACAGATGATCTGGAGGTTTGACTCATGATGCTCAGACGACTCCTCTCTGGTCCTCATGCGAGCGCTGGTGGAAGACGAACGAGACGGCAGCGTCCCAGGATGCCTGCAGCACCGGGTCCCTCAGGCCTCTTTTATCTGAACAGTGATGCCAGTTGGACAGATCGCTCGTGCAGTCCGAATCTTCTGGAGGCGTACGAACCTGTCGACTGTTCACACAGCGCCTGCAGCGAAACCTGACGGAACAAAAACGGATTTGAATGATCCCGCCTCCTTAGATAACACCACTGTGCATCCTAAAAATTCTGAAAAGTCTTAATCTCTAACTGATGATGCAGAGTTCAAAATATCTAAAACTTGATGGACTTGAAGTAGTCAAATGTCTAATTTCAATGAATAGTAGCAGTCAAAATGGAATATTCAAAATGTTAACACTCCATTAAAATGTCAAATAACTTCACAAAATAAGCCTTGTGAAGCATTTGAGGCTTTTTCCTGATTGTACCAAAAAAGATTCAAAGCCTCAAAGACAGACCCTACCAGTCACATCTAGTGGTCAGCTGCAATTATAGCAGCCTCTTTCAAATGATTCACACTTCTTGTTGATTGCAGTTTCAACACAAAAAGCAATACTTTGTCCACACGTGAAAGTGTTACTAAGCAGGGGGGGACACCAAGCATTTCACGTCTCCTTATAATAAATGAATCATGTCTTTAGGCAGTTTTTCTGGTGTTTAAAGGATAATACAAGATGATGCCACCTTACAAATGACTGTCAAAAGCAAAAATGCTACAAAATACATCCTATTTTGAGAGAAAGTGTTTCATACTAGAACAAAACAGGGTTTCATTCTGCAAATATGATGCAGGGTGTCATTCCTGAACTTGTGCATTTTCCTTATCCGTAAATGAATCTTATAACACTACTTTAACAGTGTTGTGTTTTTACCTGTCATGTGTGTCGCTGACTGTGTCCTCGTTGAGTGAAAAGAGTTCTCGTAGCTCTCCGAGAGAGAAATGTCTTTCCACGTCCTGTTCCTCGTCCACGACGCAGCTACTCAAGGCTTTCTTATGAGCCTGTCTCTGTAAGATCTTCTCCTCTATCGTTCCCGTCTGACAGAGGAAAAAGAAACAAGCTGGCTAGTCATCCACTCTAAGCATTTTGTACAAGAGGGATATTGTTTGAGACATTTCCTGTATAATCTTGGAAACATCTCTCACCGACAGCAGTCTGTAGATGTAGCAGGTCTTCTTCTGTCCATCTCGCCACACCCTGGCCATCGCCTGCTCGTCATTGGCTGGATTCCAGTCAGGGTCGAACATCACCAAGCGATTTGCACCAATCAGATTAAGGCCACAGCCTCCAGCCTTACTGCTCAGCATGAAGATGAACTCTGGATTCTGGAAGAGAAGAATTAAAGTGTGCAAGACTTTTAACTAAAATCTAAATTTAAAGCTCTTAAAAATAAAATATTAGATGTGAATTAGAAATGTTCACTAGCTGAAAATAAAAACAAAAAATAAAACTACAACTGAAGCTGAAAATTTTATTTATTCACTTTTGAACACCATGAAGCTGAAATAAAATAAATGAAACCTAAATAGTGATATTGGGGAAAAAAGCATATAAAATTACTAAAGATTAAAATGAAAGCCGAAAATATAAAAAACTAAATAAGAACTAAAATAATGAAATAGACTTAATATGACAGGTTGAACACACAATGTGTTTGAATGGAAACAGACTTACAGAAGGGTTGTTGAATCTCTCCACAATCTTTGCTCTCTTCTTGATGGACATTGTCCCATCCAGCCTAACATAAAGGTATCTGTTTGAGAAGAAATATATATTTTTAGACCAATTTCAACTTGGCAATATTTTGGTTCATGGCTAATCATGTAAAATAATTTTTTAACCTCTATAAAGAATGTAACTGGAGAAATGTGGGCCGTCTCTGATGTTGGATTTATGTTATATGAATCTCTCACCTTCGGGTTCGACACAGTTTTTCAAAAAGATCCAAAGTCTGTGTGTAGTTAGAAACCAGAACCACTTTGTCACTCGTTGTTGTTCTGGTCATCGCCAGGATATAGTCCAGTACAAGCATCTTCCCTGAAAACAAGTCATATAGATTACAGTCAGAAATCACACAGTTATGGCTCTGGTGAAAAATTAGGGTTTAGTGCCTCTGCAGCCACTATCATGACCCATCGCTGGCAGATAAGTTCATGCATTTTTTTTTGCATGTGAGTGATGTTCTTTGCACGAAAAACAATAAAGAATCAGAAGCACTTGGAGGGTCCCATGGTGCAACTCTGTCTATTGGGTTAATGGTCCTTGTGGCGCAGCTCCATCTCTGAGCCCAAAGTGCACATGTTTGGGGTTGATAAGATGTTTAATGTTTCCGAAATATTTTAATGATTGACTTCTGCTCACCAAAACTGCTTTTATTTAATCAAAAATACAGTAAGACAGTAATATTGTTAAATATTATTGCAGATTAAAATAACTGTTTTTATTTGAATCTATTGTAAAGTGTAATTTATTCCTGTGATGTAGAGCTGAATTTTCAGCATCATTACTCCAGTCTTCAGTGTCACATGATCTTCAGAAATCATTCTAATATGCTGATTTGCTGCTCAAGAAATGTTTCTTACTATTACCAATCCTGAAAACAGGTGTGCTGCTTCATATTTTTGTGAACATTTGATGTTCATCTTTGATGAACAGAAAGTTCAAAAGAACAGAATTTATCTGATTTAGAAATCTTTTGTGATACAAATTTTGTCACTTTTGAGGAATTTCATGCATCTTAGCTGAACGAAGGGTACTAGCGTGAGTCAGAACTGACCTGAGAGCTGAGGCTCCACTGCTTTAGTGGAATACTTTTGGGGGAAGAGATCCATTGCTCCATCAAAGCCCTCTTCTCCTGCCAGACACTTCTCATAAATCAAGGCAGGATCTAACAGAGAGACCAAACACATTTGTATTTAAAGCACGGTTTTCATGTCAGAAAGGATAAAGAGGGCTGATTATGTTGATGAGCACTGACGGTTGCAGAGCTTCTTAAGCGAGGTGATGGACGACAGAGAAGACACGCTGATCTTGCCGCTCTGCACACTCTCCACAGGTTTGGCCTGTTTCAGGAATAACTTATACAGCTCTTTCTGGAAGGGAGTCAGTCTGACAAAGACACACAAACAGAATCCATTAATACTTCTTTCAAGGAAAAATGTTCACAGTCACACTAAAATAAAGCCACATGTTCATTTCCAACTAATTAGCTCAAGTGCTAATGATGGCAAACATCCATAAGGTTGCTGGTTACTGAAATAACAATATCAAACGTTTAATAATGTTATCTTGAGCCTTGCTATTACAAAAAGAAGAGAATACCAATTGATCTCTTACTTGCAGCAGACAACCTGTTCAATCTTCACAGGCAGATACTTGGAAAGAATATCTGAGGTTCTTCGAATCAAACACCTTAACAAAACAAACGATGTTTAATCCAAATGATTTGAATGGTGATACTGGGAGGAGTCTTTTATAGACTCAAGCTCACCTGTTAACAATGCAGATGAGCTCCTTGAGTTTCTCCTCTCCGGCTGCCCTGTTTTTATCACTGGCGTCAGCGTCACGACCCTTAAGGATCGGGATCTCAAAGCGTTTCTTAAACTCCTGAGCTGTGCCTGAGAGAAGAGGCAGACGCATGAACGCAAATGAATGCTTTTCAATAAAGCTTCAGTAAAGTTCTCCCACAGGGTCATGCAAAACTGGAATGATGAAAGGTCTCTTACCAAGAATACCAGCATTTACAAAGTGCACCAAACTGAAATATTCCAGTAAGTCGTTCTGAATGGGAGTCCCAGATATCAGCACTCTCCTCTGGGCGTTCATAGCGTTCAGCGCCTGGTACGTCTGGTTGTCCGAGTTCTTCAGCCTGTGACCCTAAACCAATAACACATGACATACAGAATGAACGCTGCATTTATTGATCAAAAACACAGTAAAAACTGTAATATTGTGAAATATTATAACAATTTAAAAGATCTGTCATCTATTGTAATATATTTTAAAATAGAATTTATTCCCGTGATGTTTTTTTACTCCAGTCTTCAGTGTCACATGATCCTTCAGATTGTGATACTTTTTTTTTCTTCAGGATTCTTTGATGAATAGAAAGTTCAAAAGAACAGCATTTATTTGAAATAGAGATCTTTTGTAACATTATAATGTTTGTACTTGTCACTTTTAATCAACATTGCATGCTTGCGGACTAAAATTATATATAAAAAAAAATAAAAAATTTAAATCAAAATTCCCTAATATTTCCTGGCTTATGAACATTATAATATTCTTATTGTAGTACACTTACCTCATCACAAATAACCAGCCCAACTTTGCCTTTGTGCAGGACTTCAGTGTGGAGGCGAAAGGTTTCATAGGATATTATCAGAATTGGAGTTGGCACTCGCATGCCATGCTGAGACATGAAGCTTTCTGCAAAAACACATGCAATGACATCAACATGTAGTGAAGATGGATAACAGAGTCATTTAAAACAAATGATGAAGTCTGATGTACAGTGAGTGTGGGGTTTTCTACGGCCAAATTACTGCAATTAAACATTCTTGTCACACATTATTTACAAAAAACATCAATACTGCCATTAATTGGCTAAGCATATCGTTTTCCAGTTGAAAAAAAAAAAACATGATAAATTTGGAAAAAAGGTGTCTATTGTTTTAAGTGTAAATTTAACACAGTTTAGTGGGGTTTATGCTTAAAATGATAAAACAATGGGGTAAGAGAAACAAAATG
This sequence comes from Sinocyclocheilus rhinocerous, assembly GCF_001515625.1. Classification (NCBI taxonomy): domain Eukaryota; kingdom Metazoa; phylum Chordata; class Actinopteri; order Cypriniformes; family Cyprinidae; genus Sinocyclocheilus; species Sinocyclocheilus rhinocerous. The sequence continues at coordinate 1,091,621 of NW_015635063.1, forward strand.
ACTTGTACTAAAATATATTTGGATAAGCTTTGCATCTCAAGTGAATTGATCTTGTTTTTAACTCCTGTAATAATAAAAAGAACGAATCAAATACCAAGTTTGCGATCGATCTCGTCTTTGGAGCCGCCGTCGATAGCGAGAGGCTGTATGCGTCCACCGAGCCATTTGCCCACTTCATTGTACCAGTTTCTCACGAGGCTGGAGGGCGACACCACGATGGCCTTGTCGATCTCAGGTTTGAAATCAGGGCTCTGTCTCAGTAAAGTCCACATGAGAGTGATGCACTGCAGCGTCTTCCCCAGCCCCATCTCATCCGCCATTATACAGCCGTACGAGTTTTCAATCCGCCTTCCTGTCACACAGTCCCACAGGAACTTCACACCCTACGGAAGAACATTGTAAGGATGATTTGAAAGGCCTTTTCTATATAGAATCTTATTACCATCACAGATGTTTACTAAAAATTCAATTATTTCCATCACAAATGTTAAGTAAAAATTTAATACAATTAAAAAAAAAAAAAAATTATAACCCTTATTTTCTAGAAATGTCTATATTTAGCTCATATTTTGGAAATATGGAAGCTTATTTCCGCTATGGAAAAAAAAAATGCCTTTACCTCACATTTCTGACTTTTTTCTCACTATTCTGAGTTTATGTCGGACTTATTTTCCATCATAATTCTGAGTAGTGTGAAGAAGTCAATGCGAATTTAGAACTTGCAATTGCAAGATATAAACTTGAAATTCTGAGACGAAAAGTCTGTATTGTTTCCACTAATAAAAAGGTAATTGCAACTTTTTATTTCGCAATTCTGACTTCTTTCTTGCAACTGTGAGTTTAGTTTTTACAAGTTTTACATTTCTCAGAATTGCAAGAAAATAGTCAGAAATATGAGACAAAAAGTTGCAATTACCATTTTTATCTATTTATTTACTTTTTTTTTTTTTTTATCTCTGTGGCGTAAATGAGCTTACCTATTTCCAAAAATATGGGATAGAGATCTAGAAATGTATAGAAAACAAAGGGTTATATAATTGGGTGTAGCTAATATATCAGACTGATAATTGTGCATTTTGAGATTATTCTGGGATAACCATATCACTACTACACCCCTGAATCATTGATAATCATACCTCTCGCTGATGGGGTCGAAGCACTTTACTGAGCACTGGATCGACAACCACATGCACGGGTAACGTCTCCCTGCAAAGGAACCAATCAGACAGTGATCATGTCATTGTTGTGCAGCTGCAATGTAAGACACCTCTGAAAATCATCAGACGCCACTGACTTGTCAGCTTTGATGAGCTCATGAGCGCTGATGGCAGGCGGCTCGTACAGAACCAGAGCTCCATCTTCAAACGGGTCGTGCAGGGCCTTCCTCACCCCGGCCCGCCTCAGTCCCAGAGCCCGCAGACCCAACGAGCCTGATCAGAGCAACACAAGCACATCTGAACCCCTACAATACATTTACCACGCTAATTATCTAAAAACATAAATATATTAAAAAACGCTCCTTTCTTAGAGAGAAGGGCGAATAATCGTTTATATAAAAATCACACCATTAATTAAAAGATAGTAAAAATACATTGATGACAATTGCTGAAGTAGCATAATATAATTAGGGCTGCAAAACGATTAATCGTAATTAATCGCATTCAAAAATAAAAGTTTATGTTTACATGCTATATGTGTGTGTGTGTGTACTGTGTATATTTATTATGTATATATAAATACAGACATATATGTATATATTTAAAATAATATATATTTGTATGTATATGTAGTTATACTTGCATATAATTTATATTATATAAATATAAATAGTTTATATATAAATCTAACATATTTTACTTACATGTGTGTGTATTTATATATACATCATAAATATACACAGTACACACATAGTATGTAAACATAAACTATTATTTTGAATGCGATTAATCGCGATTAATCGTTTTGCAGCCCTAAATATAATGTTGACTAAATCTGAAAAAACTTGAAATTGAATATATATGAAAAAAAAACACACTATCTATAAAAAAGAATTGTTTAGCTGGTAATAAATTAAGAGACTAAACTGTTTAACAGAGACAGTAAACTAATGAAGATGATCAGGTGTGATCAGGTGCTCACGTTCTTAGTGCTGTAAAAACAAAAATCCCATTACTGACATATAGACCAATGCAGATCATTAAAAAAAAAGTCAAATATCAGCAATATATCGGTCAACCATTAATGAAAGTGAGTTATGAGTACAGACTGACCTGAATAATTTGGGATGGGAACTTTAAATGGCTTTGACAAGATCTTGCGAATGAATGCTTCCTGTGAAAAGTTAAAGTGATTAGTTATAGAATCTAAACAATTATACGATAATGAATAATTATAGTAATGCCCCTTCATATTTCAATGCTACCTCCCAGAATTTATCAATAGCCTTGTACATGAATACTGCACATTTACAAGGTAAAATTATCCTTTAGGATACTGAAATTTCCTGTCAAAACTATCATGTATATCATAATGCATCAACACAAAAATTGCCCAAGCTGTCTGTTATCCAGGATGACTGAAATCCCAATGTGAAGGCAAAAGTCTTTGCAGGTTTAAACGTGAATTGCTTTAGAAATCGGCAATATTTACATGTATGTATGGCTGTCCTCACACACATATGCCCAAAAGCAGGATTTATCATTTCTTGTATTTCTGTTTTTAGTTCTATTATCTGTTAGATTTCCAGTGTGTTCCCATACTAGTGTTTCATTTGAAATATAACTCACATGCTCCTCGCCATCTGTGCACAGGGGTCTGTTGGTGAGCGCTGTCAGGGGTTTTCTGAAGGGAGAGATGTAGGTTTCTCGACAGCCTCTCTTACTTTGTGATGCCTGTAAAGTAAAACCAGTGTAAACAGTCCATCATGTCCTCACTGATGCTGAGAATTCAGTCAAGACAAGAGCTTTGGGACCGACTCACGATGTCAGGCTCCCAGTCCTCATCATCTGAATCCGGCCCTTGTTTCCTTTTGGCCACCTGACTGGGTGCTAGACTTCTCCTCTGCAGGTATTCATAATTGCAGAAGGTTTTAATGAACTTACTGAACACGAATCGACAACAATCAGAACATAATGCGTATACATGAAGATTAACGTTACAGGTATCTAAGCATAACGTTACATGAATCAACATTTATAACGAATTGAGAGATTAAAATTGCAACCTACCATTCTGAATCAGGAATTTAATCCAAATTAAATGAATACATTTAAATAGATGTGCCTTTTTCTGTCTTTTAAAAAGCCTTCTCTTCTTTTTCTTCTTTCTTTGGCAACAGAAGCGCCCTGCCTCTGCATTAAATAAATAACTCCCACAGCAAAAACTCGTCGTTTTAAACTACCACGAATATCTTATTTAAGAACATATCAAGTAACCAAAATGTTAGCTTTTGTTTTCGTTATCAAACACCGGCGTATTTGAGAGTCCCGCGCATAGTTCACACACAACACTACGGCGAACGGGAAGGGACAAACTCTCTGACATGCGTTTCGAAAAATAAATACCGCTCCGACAGTAGAGCGACAGAACATCATAACTAATTCAGCGTTTTATAATAATATTATAAATATTTAATTTGATTACATAATATTATTAACGGCGAACGGGAAGGGACAAACTCTCTGACATGCGTTTCGAAAAATAAATACCGCTCCGACAGTAGAGCGACAGAACATAACTAATTCAGCGTTTTATAATAATATTATAAATATTTAATTTGATTACATAATATTATTTGTCATTACTTGTCAGTGTAAGTGAGCCCATGGCATCAAAATAGAAATATATATTTTTATAATGTCTTGGTCTTTTATTTTACTTGATATTAAGGGTTGTATGTTTGTTAATAACAGTAAAAGACAGTTTTAAAACATAGAATTTTCCTTAAGGTTTCTGTGCTGCTGTATGTTATTGGCTAAACATGCATTTTTAGATTCTACTTTGGAATTCTAAGTTGAGCGTATTTTATATAAACGTCCGCTAGATGGCGCGGTTGGGTTATATTTATATTGTCTGCAGCATTGGCAGCAGGGGTCGGTGGAGAAATGGCGTTCAAACTTGTGCATTCTGTTTCTCAGGGGTCAGATATCATGAATTCATCATCTCTTGTGTGAAAAATAACAGAAAAGACAAGTAAAGTTATAGTAGTTCAATAGAAAGATCTGAGCATTAGTAAGCCCCAGAGAACATAGACGTCTCCACAGCACTGTGCATAAATTGCCTTCATTCCATGGCCATCCTAAATTCGATGTGATACTAGAACAAATATGTTATTAAAATAGTATATTAACTTGTTTACTGTTTAGCACACATAAAGGCCTCAGCAGAAAGTTTCCATATGAGTGCTCTCACAGCACAACATGTTTATACTAAACACAGACAAGTGTCTGATTACTGTCTTCCCACGTGCTGTTAGTGTGTGGGTCTTTAAGAACAAAAGGTAAGTGAACGCGTCCCTGCATCCCAATGTGCATACAGTCCACCCTATCTGCTCTAAATAGTATTGAAAATAACTAATATCACTTATATTAGTTCGAAAATGCATTAGCCTATTGATTTGTTTATAGTGGGTTTCATAGAGAGAGAAACTGACTTGTCTGGTATGTAAATGTTGGTGCAAAGCAAAACAGAAAATGAAACACGTGGTATGACACACAAAGATAAAATGTATTTCTCTTTAAATGCATCATCTGTATAAAAATCTGAGCAATAAATTCCAGGTATATACATTTTTTAAATAATACAAAATATAATTATGATAACATGTATACCAAGAAAAAGAAAAATGCAATAAATACATCAAACAATAGCAGTAATTTCCCTTAAATAAAGCAGGGGATGCATAGCATCCAAAGGGTAAAATGATACATCCTGAAGGAAAGGAATTCACTGCGCCTTCAAGACTAAACCTGCTTTCCTCAGATCTCAGAGGAACAAAACTCAAAACTGACCAAAACCAACCAGATTATCAGAACAACATTATTGCAATTTATATAAAGCGAGTGATGTGTCATCATGTGATGAACATCTGGCATCTTTCAAATGTTGGATAATATAGTAGATAATCTATTAGATCTATGATCTATGAGTCAAAAAACAGAAATGCAACACAAAAACAGCGCCAAAACACTGCAAGTAATCTAACAAAACATTAGGAGGTTAAGCTGATGTCTACTCTATGGTGTTTTCTATTAATCGAACGCTTAATAGCAATACAAAACAGTTGGTAAAATCCCTGTTACATTCAAAGGCAGTAACAAAAATGGAATTTGTGATTTTTAATTCCCTTAATCATAAAATGCTTTTAGTTTGAGGGTGAATCTCATGATAACACATTCTGGTCACCTTTAAAAATAATATAAAAAATAAAATAAATTACGCAATTTGTACTGTAACAGTCATTTTATGTACTACAGTAAAAAAAACATGTACAACAAATACTACTATAATGTATAAATACAATATAATTTATGCATTATATTTTTACATTAAAGTATCGAGAATGTGAGTTTTGGGAGAAATATATTTAATTGATGAAATGAAATTAAAAATATGAAAATATTTATAATATAAAAATCGGCTTCAATTTTTAAAAACAAAGTAACATTTTCTGTTTATTTCTGTTGAATTTACAGTGGAACACATGATCCAGACATGTTCCTCTGAGAATGAGTTCACAGGTAATTATAGTGTCTTTGAAAACATTACATGTGATATATAAGCAAAAGTTAAAGTAAACCATGAGATTAATACAGTAAGTGTGAGAAATGGAATAGAAGAGCGTGACGGTCGATTATAGAAGTGTAAACCACAGGTTTCATTTCTACTGCCCACTGTCCCTACCTGAGGTGATCTGCTATTTATATATCTATCTATCGCTTTGGTATGTCATTCAACTTGCATACAATAAGTCAACACCCAAAAACATGAAATGTGACAATGTCTCAATTAAAATCCTTTTTGGTAAACTGGTACAGTGCTGTGTGCTACGAACCTTAGCCAGGGCACCATTTCATCTAACTGACAAATCAAATGTCACGTATCCCGACAAAGATCTAGAACATGAAAACAGAGATATCCACTCGAGCAGTGAAACAAAAAACTATGTTGATCAAAGAAGTTCGAAATGAAAGAGGTATTTCTTGATAGCAGAGGTTACTGAATGTGGCATCAGGATAACTGGTTAGCTGTTAGTTGTGTTTGTGCAAGTGTGTAACGCCAAGAGCACATTACAAGACGGTCACAAATCAACCTGAGTCATTTAAACACTCACGGGTCAATTCACTAGAGTTTTGCTTGCAAAAACCTGCATATTATTCATGAACAACCCGCAATACATTTTCATCTGTGCTGGTACAGCAATGTGCAGTATTATTTTCACTTTTAAAGAAGCCTCTTCTGCACACCAAAGCCACATTTATTTGATCAAAAATACAGTAAAATTACAGTAATATTGTGAAATATTATTACAATTTAAAATCGCTGTTTTCTACGTGAATATATGTTAAAATGTAATTTATTCCTGTGATCAAAGCTGAATTTTCAGCATCATTACTCCAGTCTTCAGTGTCACATGATCCTTCAGAAATCATTCTAATATGCTAATAAACTAATTATTATCAATGCTGAAAACAGTTGTTCTGCTTCATATTTTTGTGGAAACCAGAATGTTTTTTTCAGGATCCTTTAATGGATAGAACTTTCAAAAGAACATTTCTATGAAACAGAAATCTTTTGTAACATTATTAATGTTTTACTCTCACTTTGGTCAATTGTTGCTGAACAAAAGTATCAATTTCTTACCGACTCCAAACTTTTGAGCAATAATGTAAATTAGGTCACTGACATTCTTTTAAATCCAAGAATGATTAATTTCTATGTAAAACAGGCCTTTTATAGAATACAACATTATTCCGAAAATTCAGCGCTTGTACTGCTTATGGAAAGCAGGCGGAATTTGTTTAAAAGAGAAAAGAGTTGAAAAGAGTTAAAAATAGTTTGTGTACGTTTTCTAGCGATCATGGCAGCAGTAATTCATCTAATGATGATCAGATGATGGAAGAGAGTGTTATAACTAGGCATACGTCCAGACATGCAGTGTAATCGAGCATGATTTCATCATTATAAAGAGCCGATGCAGGACTCCACCACTTAGCGTTCAGAACCGGCCTGCAGACTGGTAAAATGCTGCATGCAACATGCATATCTGGAAAAAAAAACTACTCACAAACATAAAAAAGTGACACGCTTCAGTCTTGTAATGTGCACATGGCTTAAGGAAAGTGTGTGTATATTAAACACACATGCTGAGCTGATAAGTGAATTAAAAGCACCTTCTGTTCTGTTATAATGAACCTTCATGGTATCCACGTTCTTAAAACACCTCTAATTTCAGATCATGTGAAATGTAGGCCTTCAAGCTGCTTTTCACAAACTTTCCATGCAGAACTGCAGTCTGGAGCAGGAATGTGACGACTCGCTTCACAGCTCTCCAAGGTCACATGATGCAAATCCCTACGGTTTCCGACCGTCTCCCTGCAGGACGTCCCGTATTCCTGTGGTTCCTGTGCTGACGCTAGCAGATCCGCTGCGTTTGCAGTGCATCATCAGGAGCGCTGCATCCCGTTCCTTGCACTGGAATTCCCTCGCTTTCTACACCGGAGCTTTGGGTTGATTTTAGCGGCTGCGTCTCCTCGGCTTCTCTCATCCCACACAGCTGCAGTTGGCCGCTGAAAGCCATTTGATGGTCTGCCAGCTCGTCTGGGCGTCCATGAAGGAGACGGTCTCGAAGCGCGTGGGTCTGCAGCAGGGGTGAGTGCTCACCTTGCGGCCAGAAATGCTGCCGTTATCCGTCAACACCTTCAGGGCCAGGTCGTAGTTCTTACGGGCGCTCATGCACGTCCCCACGCAGTACTTAAACACCACGATCTCGTCCGAGTCGTAGCCGAGGCCCAGATCCCGCACCTTCATCTCTTTCCTCTCCAAACGGCAGTCCTGGCTGCTCCGGCCTCGCTTACGGTTGCGCCGCTCCTTACGGTTCCTAGTGGACTTCCGTGAACTGGAGCTGTTTGTAGAGGAACGCTGCCACCGAATCCGATGACCCTCGTTCTCCTCGGCCAGGGACGAATCTGAGGAGACAGAAAACACTAGCTGATGAGAGAAGTGACCACAGAATGTGACCAAACATAAAGATTCTGTCATTTCGTTACAAACCCATATGACTTTTTTTTCTTCTGGGTGACCGATAGGTGAAATTCTGAAGAATATCTTAGTAGCTCAAGGTAAATTGGGGATATTAAGTTTGAAAATGACAAAAACCACCATAAAAGCATAATAAATTATGCAACATTTAGTTCTGGTCCTTGATCTGATTGGTCAAGCAGAGTGCTAATATAACAGTCCAACAGCACTGGGAATTTTCACTGTTTCACTTTCATTTCTTTTTTAATACCAACTCTATTTTAAAGATTTATTTATTATTAAATGTGGAAAAAAATCAAGAATTGAATAAAGTCAACTTTTTTTGGTGGTGAGGGTTAAACTAACAATATTGATTATATCATTTGTCTTTTGGTCAAACCATGGGGACTTATAATGACAACTTGATGTCATTACTTTTGTTTATAGATTATAAAAAATTATAGTATATAAAGTATATAAAGCATAAGAAGTTTTACACAAAAGAGGGTCTTTGAGACACTACAAGGTTTGTCTTTACTTATATACTCCATTTCGTTACTATTTGTGACCCTGCACCACAAAACCAGTCCATAAGGGTCAATTTTTATGAAATTGAGATTTATACAACATCTGAAAGCTGAATAAATAAGCTTTCCATTGATGTATTGTTTGTTAGGATAGGACAATATTTGGCCGAGATACAACTATTTGAAAATCTGGAATCTGAGGGTGCAAAAAAAATCAAAATATTGAGAAAATTGCTTTTAAAGTTGTCCAAATGAAGTTCTTAGCAATGCATATTACTAATCAAAAATTTCGTTTTGATATATTTACAGTAGGAAACTTACAAAATATCTTCATGGAACATGAACTTTACTTAATATCCTAATGATTTTGGCATAAAAGAAAAATCTATAATTTTGACCCATACAATGTATTTTTGGCTATTGCTACAAATATACCCCAGCGACTTAAGACTGGTTTTGTGCTCCAGGGTCACA
>NW_015635063.1:1117464-1135956 GCF_001515625.1 Sinocyclocheilus rhinocerous
ATGTTTTTTAAAGATGTTTCTTCTGCTCATCAGGGCTGCATTTATTTGATCAAAAATACAGTAAAATTACAGTAATATTGTGAAATATTATTACAATTTAAAATCGCTGTTTTCTACGTGAATATATGTTAAAATGTAATTTATTCCTGTGATCAAAGCTGAATTTTCAGCATCATTACTCCAGTCTTCAGTGTCACATGATCCTTCAGAAATCATTCTAATATGCTAATAAACTAATTATTATCAATGCTGAAAACAGTTGTTCTGCTTCATATTTTTGTGGAAACCAGAATGTTTTTTTCAGGATCCTTTAATGGATAGAACTTTCAAAAGAACATTTCTATGAAACAGAAATCTTTTGTAACATTATTAATGTTTTACTCTCACTTTGGTCAATTGTTGCTGAACAAAAGTATCAATTTCTTACCGACTCCAAACTTTTGAGCAATAATGTAAATTAGGTCACTGACATTCTTTTAAATCCAAGAATGATTAATTTCTATGTAAAACAGGCCTTTTATAGAATACAACATTATTCCGAAAATTCAGCGCTTGTACTGCTTATGGAAAGCAGGCGGAATTTGTTTAAAAGAGAAAAGAGTTGAAAAGAGTTAAAAATAGTTTGTGTACGTTTTCTAGCGATCATGGCAGCAGTAATTCATCTAATGATGATCAGATGATGGAAGAGAGTGTTATAACTAGGCATACGTCCAGACATGCAGTGTAATCGAGCATGATTTCATCATTATAAAGAGCCGATGCAGGACTCCACCACTTAGCGTTCAGAACCGGCCTGCAAACTGGTAAAATGCTGCATGCAACATGCATATCTGGAAAAAAAAACTACTCACAAACATAAAAAAGTGACACGCTTCAGTCTTGTAATGTGCACATGGCTTAAGGAAAGTGTGTGTATATTAAACACACATGCTGAGCTGATAAGTGAATTAAAAGCACCTTCTGTTCTGTTATAATGAACCTTCATGGTATCCACGTTCTTAAAACACCTCTAATTTCAGATCATGTGAAATGTAGGCCTTCAAGCTGCTTTTCACAAACTTTCCATGCAGAACTGCAGTCTGGAGCAGGAATGTGACGACTCGCTTCACAGCTCTCCAAGGTCACATGATGCAAATCCCTACGGTTTCCGACCGTCTCCCTGCAGGACGTCCCGTATTCCTGTGGTTCCTGTGCTGACGCTAGCAGATCCGCTGCGTTTGCAGTGCATCATCAGGAGCGCTGCATCCCGTTCCTTGCACTGGAATTCCCTCGCTTTCTACACCGGAGCTTTGGGTTGATTTTAGCGGCTGCGTCTCCTCGGCTTCTCTCATCCCACACAGCTGCAGTTGGCCGCTGAAAGCCATTTGATGGTCTGCCAGCTCGTCTGGGCGTCCATGAAGGAGACGGTCTCGAAGCGCGTGGGTCTGCAGCAGGGGTGAGTGCTCACCTTGCGGCCAGAAATGCTGCCGTTATCCGTCAACACCTTCAGGGCCAGGTCGTAGTTCTTACGGGCGCTCATGCACGTCCCCACGCAGTACTTAAACACCACGATCTCGTCCGAGTCGTAGCCGAGGCCCAGATCCCGCACCTTCATCTCTTTCCTCTCCAAACGGCAGTCCTGGCTGCTCCGGCCTCGCTTACGGTTGCGCCGCTCCTTACGGTTCCTAGTGGACTTCCGTGAACTGGAGCTGTTTGTAGAGGAACGCTGCCACCGGATCCGATGACCCTCGCCCTCCTCGGCCAGGGACGAATCTGAGGAGACAGAAAACACGAGCTGATGAGGGAAGTGACCACAGAATGTGAAAGATTCTGTCATTTCGTTACAAACCCATATGACTTTTTTTTCTTCTGGGTGACCGATAGGTGAAATTCTGAAGAATATCTTAGTAGCTCAAGGTAAATTGGGGATATTAAGTTTGAAAATGACAAAAACCACCATAAAAGCATAATAAATTATGCAACATTTAGTTCTGGTCCTTGATCTGATTGGTCAAGCAGAGTGCTAATATAACAGTCCAACAGCACTGGGAATTTTCACTGTTTCACTTTCATTTCTTTTTTAATACCAAGTCTATTTTAAAGATTTATTGATTATTAAATGTGGAAAAAATCAAGAATTGAATAAAGTCAACTTTTTTTGGTGGTGAGGGTTTAACTAACAATATTGATTATATAATTTGTCTTTTGGTCAAACCATGCGGACTTATAATGACAACTTTATGTCATTACTTTTGTTTATAGATTATAAAAAGTATAGTATATAAAGTATATAAAGCATAAAGAGTTTTACACAAAAGAGGGTCTTTGAGACACTACAAGGTTTGTCTTTACTTATATACTCCATTTCGTTACTATTTGTGACCCTGCACCACAAAACCAGTCCATAAGGGTCAATTTTTATGAAATTGAGATTTATACAACATCTGAAAGCTGAATAAATAAGCTTTCCATTTAAAGATTTATTGATTATTAAATGTGGAAAAAATCAAGAATTGAATAAAGTCAACTTTTTTTGGTGGTGAGGGTTTAACTAACAATATTGATTATATAATTTGTCTTTTGGTCAAACCATGCGGACTTATAATGACAACTTTATGTCATTACTTTTGTTTATAGATTATAAAAAGTATAGTATATAAAGTATATAAAGCATAAAGAGTTTTACACAAAAGAGGGTCTTTGAGACACTACAAGGTTTGTCTTTACTTATATACTCCATTTCGTTGACGATGCTGAAAATTAAGCTTTGCATAACAGCAATAAATTACATTTTAAGACATATTCACATAGAAAACAGCTATTTTCAATTTTAATAATATTTCCCAATATTACAGTTTTTACTGTATTTTTTATCAAATAAATGCAGTCGTGAGCAGAAAATACATCTTTCAAAAACATCTTACAGACTACAAACTTTTAAAGGGGTCATATGATGCGATTTCAAGTTTTCCTTTCTCTTTGGAGTGTTACAAGCTGATTGTGCATAGATAAGATCCCTGAAGTTGCAAAGATCAAAGAATCCTGAAAAATAAAATGCATCCTGGTTTCCACAAACATATGAATTGACAATAATCAGAAATGTTTCTTGAGCAGCAAATCGGCATATTCAAATCATTTCTGAAGGATCATGTGACACTGAAAACTGGAGTGAAACTGGAAAATTAAGCTTTGCATCACAGCAATAAATTACATTTTAAGACATTCACATAGAAAACAGCTATTTTAAATTTTAATAATATTTCCCAATATTACAGTTTTTACTGTATTTTTAATCTAATTAATGCAGTCGTGAGCAGAAAAGACATCTTTCAAAAACATCTTACAGACTACAAACTTTTAAACAGTGTATGTTTTATATATTTTCTTTGCAGACCTCCAGCAGTACCTTTCACATCTGTTAATATATTTTATATTTGAGCTGTTTTGTGTATTTTAATGGCCAGTCAGCATCCACTGATGGCGGTGTTTTTGAGAACGGGGTCTAATTCAGTGGCAGCAAAATGGTCAATATCACGGTTGACTTCCTGAAGAGTGAGTGTAAACACTCTGGGTCTGTAGCTCTGTAAAAACACAGCTCTGTTTGTTTGCCCAACATGTCAGCTTGTGGCTCAGCTAATGCTGATCATGTTTATCATACTGCACAAAACAAAGTACATGGGCATGTCAGCATTAAATGTTAGAAGATCCTTAGAGCTAATTAAAGCAAAAACATTTCTATATCTTAAGTCTGTATTGTAGTGCATGTCCTCACAAGAGATCCTCACAGTAAGTTTGCATTCCACTCGTGTTTCTACATTATTATGTGCACAGATATTTCATTTCCACTGAACATAAGGAAAAGAACAAAAATAGAATAATTTGCAAGGAATTTGCCTTGAAGCAATGTCACTGTGACATAACACAGAATCACAGGATGAGAAGAACGTCGTCTTAAATTTCAACAAAGATTTTCTCTATAAATGCAGAAAAAGTGTTGAAGGATGAATTTCACATAAACATCCAGGTCACATTTCTTCACCTTTCTTTCTTTCTTTCTTTCTTATGAATTTGGGGTGAAATATGATCTGGGCATGTTTTGGACAGGTTTTGTGAGATTCACCCATTAGGTCTTTGTGAAGTGTTTGAAGTAACAGAAAGTGTAAAGCATCATTCCCAAAGGATTCAGACCTCTGACAGGTTAGGTTAGGCAGAAAATGTAATATTAACTTCAGGCTGAGAAGACAGAAAACAACTGGTTGAACATCCCATTTCCTCCGACCTAAAGGCTTCTCATATGACAGAAAACACACAATGAAATCTCTTTTATCTCAATTGTTTTTCCCAGAAATATGATTAAGTTGAGAAAAAGAAAAAAAAAGAAAAACAATAGAGTTCTGTTTTAGTGGTCTAAGTCTGCAATGACAAGTTTCATTATAAATAAACACTCCTCATCAAATTTCCAGATGATCTGAGCCACTATCCACATTTTATAGCTCTATACACTTACTGTACAGTGTGTCAACTATTGACTCATTTGTTAATACTTCTATTTCTCCTACATTCTTTTAAGAAAAGCATCTGAGACAAAGTTGATAGTTAATGAAACATACAGTAACTGAGACCTTTATTGAGACCTTCACATCTGAAACAGCTCAGTGAAGATCCACGAGCTTCTGTCTGCTAGAGAATTAGCAATATGACTTGATACACAGCCTCTGGTACACACTTTGTGACAACATATAATTTTGAAATTACTCACGTCTATCACCAAGTGTTGTTGATGGGTTAATTTTACTGTTGGTACAGACGAAAAGTCTCCTATTTTAATTACAGGCTTTGCAATAACGTCAAAGCTGGATGAGGCTTGTAAACTAAACTGAAGTGTATTTGAAATGGGGAAGTTGTCAAAACAGTTATATCTCAATAACGAAGACTGTGAGTCAAACGTGCAATTACACGTTTGTTTTCTCTAACAGTGTTTTGTATGTTGAATTAAGTACTTTAATTTCAAAAATTTTATTCAGCATTTTTGTGAATTTTGTCCTGGGGTTTTAAAGACAATTAATATATTAATATTATCATTTTAACTGGAGTGACACTATCAGATTAGAACAAAATATGAACTGACTTGAGCTGAATAATGAAACTATTATCTTCTGTAAAGTTGCATTGCAGCTGAAATTAAATATGTTTCGTAACTGATTAATTTTAAAGCATCAACACTGTTATTTTCCTGTTTAACCATCTGTATTGTATAAAGCGCTATATAAAACACTTTTTCTTCACTTCATTTCTCCTCTTCTTAAACTTGCTTCCTAATCTAGTCAAATAAACCCGGCATTGTATATCACAAATATTCTTGGCACTTTGATGAATTGCTTTTGTTCCTCTTTTGCTTTGGATAAAAGCTAAATGCATAAATGTATGTATGTATATATAATGTAATGTATGTAAATATATATATATACAGTGGGTACGGAAAGTATTCAGACCCCCTTAAATTTTTCACTCTTTGTTATATTGCAGCCACACTGATACAGCGTGTACTGAACTGAAGCTGTTGTTATGATTGCAAAGAAAGAGCCAATAACACGCTAGTAGGAAATATAATGACATGAATCCTCAGGGTTAATCTAGTGCGCTGTCACGGCCTGCCCATTACTCGTCTGTGTTATATAAACCCTGACAGAGTAAACCGATCCGTGATGTCCGATCGGCCCATTCACATGTATACGCTTCCCACCCCCAACCCTGAACTACAGCAGACCTCCAGTGATCCTACACAGCCAACACTACAGCCTCTTTAATTACTTAAGCAACACCCAACACCGCCGTAGATCCCCATGAGTAAATATTTCAGGATGACTTTAATGAATGAATGTCTGTGGAGTGTCTGGCTGAAAGATCCAATGAGCCGGAGTGAAAATCAAGCGTGCTGACACACAAACAAGTCCAAACGGACACGCTTCTGACACATTTGGTAATGTAGTACAGGCAAGCCGACACCAAACAGGTGTTGTGATGTTATGTCAGGCAGCATCAAAGCGTGAGTTTATTTATTAGCCGATAACCCAAATTATATGAGGAATGCTCACCTTCCAGTTCCTCAGGTGACATCGGGCAGGTGCGGCCATGCAGGTCTCCAGACTTCTCCACCCTTTGCCATCTAGAAAGGAAAAGATGTATAATTTGATATGCATGCAAATATAATGGCACTAAACAAGTGGCTCTTAAAGAAACAGTCTCCCACAAATGAAAAGTCTCATTTGTGTCAGAAGATCCTTAGAGCTGTAAATAGAAAAGAATTTTCCGCAATGCATTTCTTTAAAAACTTTGATGGAAAGATCACTGAAAATCAACTCTCCTACTGAAATAAATGTGATAAGATGTGCTTTTTGCATTTTATGGGGAAAACATAGCAGCATATCTGACAGATGAATAATGGGAGAATTTCAATTTTATTGTGAGCAATGTCTTTAATGTCACAAAATTAAAATAATTTAATCGTTTTCTGCTATATTCCCTCTGCTGAAAGCATGATGGGTAAAGAGATGTGCAAATATCAGTCAAATGTCAGATATTATCTGACTGTGGTTTCATGACTCAGCAAGTCCCATCTTTCCTTTATCATGCATTTTGCTAGTAAAGCCAGGAAATTATATAACAAATATTTATTCTTCCAAGACTATATACTCATATTAAACTTATTTTGCCCAATTTTGATATGGTCATTCATCAAATTATGTAACCTAATGAGGAGAGGTGTGCTTTTACTTTTATAAGCCAGGCAAGTTTTTAAAAATATGATTAATTATGATGATCCCTTTGCAGAAGGATAACCTCCATATAGGCTATTTTAAGACTCATTTATACCTTTTCAAAAAAAAAAGATAGTGTGTACTACAAAGAAAACGCTTAAAAATTAAATAATTGGCATTTATATTGTCATATTACTAAATTAAATTATAATCTTTTATTTTTTAATATAATTGTAAAAAATGTACACTTTTTTTTTCTCTCTAAAAAATGTCATCAGATGCTCTAGCACCCCCTTGAAAAATTATTATAATTAGAGATTAAAAATGATTATTAATATGATTTTTGCAATAAATATGGGTCCAAAGCAACTTTTTACTTCATTTTTTTTTTTACAGTTTCTTTTCTCTGAAATGCTCCCCAGATGCTCTAGCACCCCCTTAAGAAATCATTATTATTATAAATTCAAAATAATTTTTAATATGCTTTTCACAATAAATATTGGTCCAAAGCAGCTTATTTTTTGCAGTTTCTTATCCCTGAAATTTCCTGCAGACAATTTCAGGCATGCTGGGATTCCCAAAAACATTTTATTTACTAAGCAACAGGACAATTTTCACCTAGCAATGCCCTAGCAACCACACAGAACACCTTAGCAACCAGTGTTGGGGAAAGTTACTTTTAAAAGTAATGCATTACAATATTGCGTTACTCCCTAAAAAGTAACTAATTGCGCTACTTATTTACTTTTTATGGAATGTAATACATTACATTACTTTTGCGTTACTTTTTCTCATCTGGGCTGAGCTTGCTTCCTTGTTTTCAAAATGAAAAAGTTGTTTTTGGCAAATGTAAAAGCCCTTTCACACCAAAAGTGAAATGAATAAGCCTCAGGCTGAAGGAAATGTAAATTCAAAAAGCTCAAACAAACCATCCAGCTGTGCTGCCATTCCTGAATGCATGAAGAATAGGACGCAAGAGAAGAAAGTGTTATGTTTATCTTTTGCTTATTAGTATTGTTGAATTGGATCATCTAAGGTCAACAGCGAAGACACTGGGATTAAATACATAAAGGTTATTTGTGTTATTTAACATATAATTATTGCAGGTTTGTGTAATATGTGCATGTAATATTTGCATTTCACTGTTTTTATTCATTTTGAGGAATACTGAATCTGTTTTTGAGCAAGTGTAAAGGCATGTTTAGTCTAGAACTTTAGTAACATCATGTTTTTACAGCGATTTATTTACAGGAGAACTGTCAGTAAATCATTGGGGAAAAAAGTAACTGGCGGTACTTATTTGAAAAAGTAACTCCGATATTTTCTTGTAAATTAAAAAGTAATGTGTTACTTTTCTAGTTACTTGACAAAAGTAATCTGATTACGTAACTCGACTTACTTGTAATGCGTTACCCCAACACAGCTACTACCCAGTACACTTACCAATGCCGTGGAAATCACTCAGAACAGAATGTGGGACACTAAGTCTGTTCTAATAAAGCATCCACCTATTATATCATCATTAATCACATGGCTCTGAGGGTTTCCTTGACCACATGTATAAACTTGCAGACACTGAAACATTCTCTCGTGCTGCACGTAAACGGCACACATTTAAAGGCGGCTGCTATGAAACGATTAAGCAACAGGATGTGATGAAAGTAGCAACACAATTCAGAGCTGACCTAGAGAGATGGTTTCACCTGCAGCCTTAAATATCAAATTTACAGCACACTGTTGCTATGAATACCCCGACATTGCCGAAGGCTGCAAGCTGTTGTGTGCACTGACACAATCTGCTCCGTTTGGCAGCTTCACTGAGTCACATAAAGGTTAGCAGAAGATTTAAAACACTCTGTGACTGATAACACTCTTCAATTATAAACTACAAGCATATGCAACAATTAAAACTGAAGTGTCTGCACGCTAACGTCACTAAATAAAACTGCAAAAATAATGACAAACAGATCAAACTCACATGACCGGTTGCGCCAATGTCTACGTTTTGGATTGGAAAATCAAGACTTGTGAAGCATTGGTGGATCATATTGATATTTAATGTGATTCTCTACATCTGTGTTTCCTCTATTAGGACACCTGTGAGAACTTGAGGAGAACTGACTTCATATATTGATTAAAAATCACCAAAACACCAACTGATTCAAACACATTGAACAAAAATAATGAAGAAAAGTGATGTTAGTCCTGCAGTATTTGATACAGACACCTGATCTGATGTTTAATCATCAAATGCTTTGACATTCAGACATTTTTAAGTGTGTTATTCTCAGTCCTAATAGTTTCTGGGCCATTTTTTTTTTTACATTTATTTTTAATTATAATTTTAATAAATATAATTTCAATGGTGATATATACAAGTAGATTTCCATGTATTAAAGGGGTCATATGATGCGATTTCAAGTTTTCCTTTCTCTTTGTTTTAATTAACATTTTTACATTTATTTTAATTATAAAATAAGATATATCTTGGGCATTTAAATTACTAAAATTAACATTATTGTAATAATTCAATTTGATTTCCATATATATATTAATTTACATACATATATGCATGTATGTATGTATGTATATCCTCAAATAAACATTTGTGACAAAGCAGTAAATCACAAACACACACACACCTACACCCAATCACAATATGCAAATAGTTTTAAGATGATTCACCGTTGAGCAACTTCTTTCAACTTCAAATTAAGAAATTGTATCATTCATCATCACTGCAAAAGGTTGTCAAAACGTGCTTTAAGCCAATGAAGGTTTTGATGTGGCAAGATGTTGATGACAGGATTATTTTTTTTAAAAACAAATATGCCATTAAAATCAAACGATAAGAAACCTAAGTCAACATCCTCCTGACATACATCAAAGAGAACGTGCTTAAAGACGGACTGTGAAACTGATATGATGTGTCTGGTTTCAAACAGTCACACTGAGCTGCTAATGCTGCGCTGCACGAGCCAATCACATTCATCCAATGAAGATGCCTTAAATCAGCCACTAAAAGACAAAGTAAAGGAGCAAATGTATTGACTTTGCAACATGTAAAACCAAAGGTAAAACTTGAACAAACACACTATCATTCAAAAGTTTGGGTCAGTAATTTTGAATGAAATTATTACTTTTATTAAGTAAGGATGCATCAAATTGATCAAAAGTGACAGTAAAGACATTTAAAAAGTTACAAAAGATTTCTGTTTCAAATAAATGCTGTTATTTTAAGTGCTAATGCATGTCTATGAAAATGTATGTGTGATGCAACTTATTTACAGCATGTAAATGTCGGTACTTTATTATTCTGACACTTAAAAGTGTGCAACTTATTGAGGGCACAAGAATAAATTACATTTTAACATCTATTCAAATCGAAAACACTTATTTTAAATTGTAAAAATACTTAGCAATTTTCTGTATTTTTGATCAAATAAATGAAGCCTTAAGCATTAGAAAAACATAAAAATTAGTGCTGTCAAACGATTAATCGGGATTAATCACATCCAAAATAAAAGTAAGTGTGCAACTTATTGAGGAAGAGTGTTCTTTTTAAAAAAAATAATAATCAAAAATTTTAATTTTTCACCTTCAAACATTAAAAACAGCAAACTAAACCCCACAGCCGTACACTGAAGGAAAGACCCAAGGCATATTGAGACTAGAATATCACAGAGACTTGAGGATGAACTCCTTTCACTTGTTCCAGTAAGTACCCACCTAGCAACTGCCCAGAACCCCCTAGCAACCATCCAGAATGCCCTATGCACCGCATAGCAACAGCCTTGCATCATGACAGGGAGATTTTAACAGGCAAGCACCAGTCAAACTGTCTTCAGAAGTATCTACTGTTGTGAATAAGACAGACAGAGAAATGATCAGAGATGTATACATTTTATACAAGCTCGTCTGTGAACGAAGAGAGATGAGCTGCTCTGAAAGGACAATTTTGACAGAATTTAAACACGTTTCTGTTTCTGTAAATGAAGAGGCGTCTGTTTGGATTCTCTACTGAGAAACTTCTGTGCGAGCGTGACAGCGGAGAACCAGATGTCCGGCTGCGAACACACACACTCTCACACAACCATCTATCTCTCATCTCCTTGTTTCTCTGTGGTGTATACAGATACACACATCTGTCAGCTCCATTAAGACAAATGAACCTGCTCACTGACATGAATCAAAAACATCTCGCAAATAATAAAATCCAGCGTGTGTGTGTGAAACGGATCGCGTACACTTTTCAGCAGTGTGTGTGCATTTGCTGTGGGGTCCGAGCTGTCAGATGGAGAAATGGGAATCAAAGGAGAAATCTGGGTGGGTAACGTGTTATTGGGAATAATGAAGACCGAGATTGAGAGCTAAACTGAAGTGACAGAAGGAGAAAAAGAGAAAGAGATGAATTCTCAAAAGTGTTTGTATTTGTTTACTCTGATGACATTACAGAACATTCCACATGGCTGAGTTTGCTGAGTGAACTCGATGCGTTTTCACTCCTAACTATCCTGCATACAAGCACAAACTCACACTGTTCACTGCTACTTCAAAATTACATTCTATACACTGGCATACTGCTTCAAATCCTTACCAGAGGAACATTTTATTGCAATAAAATGTTGCTCTTTTATAGATTAGGAGAAATACATAAATAAAAATAGACAAATTGAGTCAATAGTCGACATACAGAGTATAGGTAGGTAGGTATAGCATATAAAAAATAATGTGCAAGCAGCTCTTTGGTGTTGGAAGAATTTGATCAGAAATGTTTGAGTTCATATTGAGATCTCTGATTTTTGATTGGCATCTTGTTAAATCTGAGCACAGTTTGAGACATTGTTGAGATCCTGTCTGAAACTCTACAGAAAAAGTGATAATTAAGAAGTATTTCTCAGGGGGAAACAAGTTTGTGGTTATCGTTGACCAGAACAAACAATAATTACATTAAATACATCCTCCTTTGTATTTTTACATGCAATATATATGTATATATATATATATATATTTCCCCCTTTTTTTTTAGAAAGAAATTAATGACTGAGGAGGCAAATTTAATTTAAAAGCAGTTAAGAATCTATTGTATATTAATAACCAATTCATCACTGAAAAAAAAAATCTGGTGTAGAAACAATTTTCACTCAATTTTAAAAATTGCTAGAAAATTTCTCAAACAATTACAAATAAATGTCAAGTAACACATTGAATTAAACATATTTAAGCTGAAAAACTGAAATAGTATTCTCTTGTAAAACACACTCCAGTAGTGTTTTATTTACAAATTCAAAAACAATTTTATTGTGATGCAACATTTGAAAAGGAAAAAAGTCCTGAAGATGCTTAAAATAAAATGTGACACATTATATGAGAAAAATAAAAGTGAACTCATTTTATTATCGGTCTATTATCATTGGTCTACAATTCTTTTCTAAGCAGTTAGCATTTAACTAGTCTCACTAGCTCACAGTCGGTTTACTGACCATCTGTTGAAAATCATACACAAAACCGGAAAGCACTTCTTGATCTGGAAAGCTCTAACTTCACTTTAGCTGGCTTCTGGGAGTAAGAGCACACAGGTTTCGTTTATAAGTCCTCCTGGAAACTAAGTTATGTTTTCAAGGTTTTGAGGATAAAATAATCACTGAATAGGTAAGATTTCCCAGGTTGGCAGCATCAGATCTTTTTTTGACTGAGGCACCCAGTAGGAACATTAAAATGTAAATGAGCAAAGCTGTATATTCAGTATCTGTGAAATAATCAGTACATATAACGTTTTGGAGTCAATAAACTTTCTTTTTGTTTTGAGGTTTTTGTTTTCTGCTGTGCAATTACTTGAATTAATTTCTCCATAATGATACTGTGGTATTCTATATTGCATATAAACTTGCCCCTAAACAAATGTCCTCTCAGTCAGCATGGTTTCTTTCTGTCTAAGTGGGCGGTTCTTGTCCAAAATAATTTGTACAATGTGCACCAGACTTTACATCAAACACCTTGTTGCACAAAACTAGTATTTAACTTTATGTAAGAATCGGACCCTCTCTCTGCGGGCTCTAGTGTCCTTCTGCCCCACTCTGACCCTGGATAAGGTGTTTCTCATTATTGCACAACTAGGATGTTCATTAGTGGAGGCTGTAATAAATTATCCAGCGGTGGACTGCCCTGCGGTGACTGCGGCCCATAATTCTTACTAACACCACGGCGCTCCTGTGTCCCGTATGATCGCCTGACACTCATGTACTGCCCTGTTTCCATGCACACAGAGTCACGAAACCTACACTCGCTATGTAGTCGCTTCATCAAAATTAAATGGACGTTAAAAATACACCTGAGCAATTTAAAGACCAGCAGTATACATGGAAAGTTCTGATCTACTGGGTCAAAGATGGATGAAAAATAATGGATAAATAAACTAAAATGCAACTAATCATATATTTGAGCATAGTTAGGATTGCAAAATAAATTATTACCTTTTAAAAAAGGAGAAAAAAATAATAAAATAATAAAACGCAATTCAGACTTTTTACCTGCAATTATGAGTTCGTCACACAGTTCAGACTTTTTTCTCCAATTGCGAGATATAAACTCACAGTTCTTACTTTCTTTCTCACAATTCCGAGTTTACATCTTGCAATCCTAGATTTTTTTCTCAGAATTGAGTTTACATCTTCACAATTCTGCTTTTTTTTTTGTTTCCACCATGTACTAATAAAAAAAGAGGTAACTGCAACTTTAACTCACAATGAGATTGATTTTATATCTTGTCGTTCTAAGTTTATATCTTGCAGTTCAGTCAAAGATGGATGAAAAATAATGGATAAATAAACTAAAATGCAACTAATCATATATTTGAGCATAGTTAGGATTGCAAAATAAATTATTACCTTTTAAAAAAGGAGAAAAAAAAGGTAATTGGAACTTTTAAACGTGATTCAGAATTTTTACATGCAATTATGAGTTTATATCACACAGTTCAGACTTTTTTCTCCAATTGCGAGATATAAACTCACAGTTCTTACTTTCTTTCTCACAATTCCGAGTTTACATCTTGCAATCCTAGATTTTTTTCTCAGAATTGAGTTTACATCTTCACAATTCTGCTTTTTTTTTTGTTTCCACCATGTACTAATAAAAAAAGAGGTAACTGCAACTTTAACTCACAATGAGATTGATTTTATATCTTGTCGTTCTAAGTTTATATCTTGCAGTTCAGACCTTTTTCTCAAGACTGTGAGAAAAAAGTCAGAATTCTGAGATATGAACTGAGAATTTTGAAAAAAAAAAGTGTCAGAACTGAGATAAAAAGTGATAAAAAGACCCTTTTTTCATTTACATTTTTTTTATTCTGTAGCAGAAACATGTTTTCATAGAAAACACTTCTTGTCTTTTGTTGTCAGGGTCAAATGTGTCTAATAAAACTCTTTTTATTTATTTTATAATATTATTTATCAATAATATTTAAAACAACAATTCATTTTAAAACATTAACTATTTTAAGTATTTATATTTTATTTAGTGACATTTTATATTTTTATATTTAAAACTTTATTAAAAGAAATAATAAAGTAATTTATATATACAAATAAAATCATGTATTAATTTCTGATTTTAAAGACATTTTGTTTTTCTTTTGTATGACAAAAAAGAAAAAAGTTAAATCT
Source organism: Sinocyclocheilus rhinocerous (assembly GCF_001515625.1). Classification (NCBI taxonomy): domain Eukaryota; kingdom Metazoa; phylum Chordata; class Actinopteri; order Cypriniformes; family Cyprinidae; genus Sinocyclocheilus; species Sinocyclocheilus rhinocerous. The sequence goes on from NW_015635063.1 coordinate 1,131,866, forward strand.
GGTTCCTGCAAAAGTGAGAACTCCTATAAGATCCAGCATTAAAGTAAACAGTGACTAGGTGGAAACTCCATTGCGGGTGAGCAATTCTCCAACAATAGACAGTTTGGAAGTGATTAAACGGTATTACAGCTTTCAGCAGAGAGTAAAACTGAAAAGGGCTAGACGCTTGCATTAGTGTCTCTTAAAGGAGGTGTGATTCAGACACTTGAGCGTTAAGTGCCAGCACACCCAATCTATCACAGCAACAGGAAAACGCAGCACATTAAAGACATTTCATCATGAATACATGGCAGGTCATACACTAAAGAGACCCACATATAATAATACAGGGGATCCACAAAACTCCATCAAACTCTATTTAGCAGCATCACCATAAAGCACATCACGTGCCCTGTGAAAAAATACCATATGCTGTGCATCTTAAAAAAAAGAGCACACCGATGACTCAGCAGCACTGCTATTTAATCTTTCAACATGACATAACAAATAACCCGAGAGAAATTCCACAATCTACCCTGCTGCCTTAGTCACATAAAACCATGCCAACAGACAAATAAATTAATAATTTTGATCCAAGGATTACAGTATACCAGGGAGTAGCCTGCAGTCTATTTGGAAGTGTTTGCAATCTGATACTGAAATGCAATGTTACCTGCTCAACAAACGTGCCAACCAACTCAGCCAGATGGGTGGGATATAGGTATAGGATGCTACATATGGGCCTGTTTCTGCGTAAGAATCTCGCACATTCCGATCCAAATCTTTTAAAAAGACATTTACAAGAGGAGACAGCAGTGCTGTGGTGTGCATTAGTTCCAGCAGAGAACAGATGGGGAGAAAAACAGTGCACCTGAACCAGAACTGAGATCAAATTTATAGAACTGAGAATTTATTGCATACATAGCATATGAGACTTCTTAGCAAGATATAAGACTTAAAGAACCACAAATGGCCATAATAAGACCCCAGAGTGGAGAAAACAGTCCCGGGATTCTCTTCTAACTGTATCCAGATTTCATCTCTTCCAGACAGAAAAACAGCTCTTTCAGGAGCACACTTACTGTCAGTCTCATAATCAATCATCAGCTCAGTCAGCTGGGAAAAGCTTGTCAAATAAGCAAAGGAATACACTTAATTAAGTATTCTGAGGTACATTTTCAACCTGTTTGTACGAGATTGAGGAAAGCCAAGCAGTTAAGCAGCTTTTATTTTCCTTTCATTTTTGGGGATCAACCACCTTTCAGCAGATCCAACAATAACTGATGCATATTTATACGGCTTTATAAAGGAAAAGGACATTTTAAAGGAATTTTGAGGAACAAAAAGAATCGAAGACCAAGAACTCGTGCTATTTTAAAAGACAACAATATTTAATAAATAGGTTACACATTGTATTTAATACAGTTAAATTCAACATTTTAAATCGAATCGAATATTCTGTGACAAACAAATTATTTCTGATTCTTTTAAGGGCAGCAACACTTAAAGCAATTACGTTATATTACTTATTATTAGCTACAAGTTAACATATATACATTTTTTTTTATCGAAAATAAATCTGACATGTGAGAAAATGACATGCATTTTTTCTATTTAGCACCACAATAAGAAAAGTTCTGCCAAAATAAATATATAATCTATACACAAATTATTAACATATAAATGAAGTAATTAGGCTATGCTAAAAAACGTTAAAAGACGCAAAATTTAGATCAATGCCTTACTGCAACAAGACATAAAGAAAAGAAAAGAAATATACAATCCTACCTTTTCGGTCCTGGTCGAGCTCTCCTGTCATGGACTTGAGTGAAATAAATTAAGAAACGGACAAGTGAAAATTATCCACAGATAATGAGAATGTATTCCTTAAAATGTTTCCTCTCGACCTCTCCCTGTAGTGATGATGCATAATTCTGAACATCCAGGTTTTTCACATAAACTTGTGTCCGGCGCGAGCAGAACCTCGGGTTGTGTTGACTGACCCAGACGCGTCAGGTCCAGGACAGCTCGCGCGCGGTACTTCCTCAGGACACGCTCTCCACTCTAAACGCAGGAGTCCGTGCCAAAATCAAGTCCCATAAACACATGAGAGTTTTGAACCCCTGAGGTGTCAAATTCCAGCCCCTATCACATGATACGCTACAAGCGAGCGACGCGACGCGACAAACTCCAGCGCTCCCATGATAATCCACGACGCAAGTGAGCGCGGCGCTCCGCTGATTATAATGAGAGCCTTCTGATTGGTCGATTGGGTGCCTTCGTCACTCGCGTCGCTTATTGTAATGGGTTCTAATCGCGTCGCGTCGCCAGCAGCGTAGATGGAGTGCAAGAAGATCAGGCAACGCGCTCACCTGGGCGAGACACTGGAGTCATTTAGCTCTATTCTATTCTATTCTATTCGGTTCACTTGATAATACGCCTAAGTAGATTTTTATAGTTGCAGAAGGGAATGTGAGTGGCTGTCATAAAGTTTTCTCAGTGTCTTGCTATGCATTTGAGTGTTTAAACGTTGCTATGCAGCTGCTGGAGTTACTTACCTTGGTTGCTAGATAAAGTCAAAAACAGGCAACTCACAATTTAGATAGGCTATTAAATCCTGGTCTCTAGATACTCTATTTCTTATTTTAGCAAGCCTATGTCATTATGTGCCACATTTAAATAATTAGGCTTAGAGAGTTTGTTCAAATCACTCATCAAATGTGCACCAAATATGTGCAATAGCCTGCTCTTGTAGCTCAAACATGCTTGACAAAGATTTTAATATTTTTGGGGCAATGTAAAATACTTGCTGATTTTTATTCAAATGTATTATATGTTCACAGAAGTTATATAGACAACAATTTTTAAATGCTTTTTAAAATAGGCCAACGTTTATATATTTTAAAAGGCCAATTTATAAAAAGGCCAAAAATATATTGGTAGAAAATATGTAAATATATTTTAAAACATATTTTAGAAAATATTTCTTTTGTATATATATATATATATATAATAGTAATTACTATAATTAAGTAATTAGTTAGGCCTATAAGGATTAAGATTGCATAAAGCTCTCAGGTTTCACATCTGTTCATTTTCAACAAATAAGTCAAGTATATTTCAATTTGGCACATTGTCAAAGTTATGCAGCCAAAAAGCAGCACTCTATTTAAGGACTACGAAAATGAAAGAGCAAATTAAAATCAGTGAAATATTAAATATACACTAAAGAGACATTCTGATTTAAAGGGCAAATACCAAAGCTTTCTGGCTCAATCAGAAACTGCACTCTTATCTGTGATTGCGTCACTTCACGGCTCTAATAGAAATCAGCGTGCTTGATATCAACACCAGATTTCAGACTAATAGAATAACTGACAGGTAAGCAAACAACACTTTCCCACAATGATTTCTGAACGGCTGAGTTTATCAAGATTGGCTGCAGCTCAAGCACTTCTGCGCTGCTCTCAGACGGAGAGTGTGTGTGTGTGTGTGTGTGTGTGTGTGTGCCCATGCCATCTGAATCAGACAGAGAAAGAGGATTAAAATACCTTCCTCGGGTGAAGCTTGACCTGAAGTCTCGCTGGTCCTGATGGAAAACCTCTGTCAGGGTGTAAATGAGGTGCTGTGGCTTAGTGGTTAAAGATGTGGGCTAATCCAAAGGTTGCAGGTTCAAATCTGATTAATAAACTGCTGTAACTGGCAATGCATTGCTTTGGATAACAAAGGCTCTGCTTTATGAATAATTAGAATAAGATGAATGATGTCTGCCCTGTCATGACGGCCAGGTGATCCTATGTGCTTGCTAGGAAGTTGATGAAAATCATTACAATGAGTCACACATATATTAGCTGTATCCTGAAACTATTTTTACCAGAAGTCCAAACATCGGCAACAGTTTCAAACTAAGAGGAGACGGTCAGGAGCCTATAGACACAAGACAAGACACACAGACACAGAGTCCTGAGATGTATGACACTCAGTAGGGATTCTTGTTTTTCACTCAAACACACACACACACACACACACACACACACACACCCTCCGCTTAAAGCAAACAAGAAAGAGCCCATCTGCTCTGACTAAAGAGACAAACCCTGCCTACACACACA
>NW_015635063.1:1136115-1166821 GCF_001515625.1 Sinocyclocheilus rhinocerous
CTAAAGTGACAAACCCTGCCTTCACACACACACACACACACACACACACACTGCATTATATCTGAACTTTTGTTATCGTTACAAAGCATGTGCAATAGGTATTTTTTTTCACTGTGAATATTGTGTAAATTGTCATTCAACAATTTAATTTATTACATTTACTCATATTTACTTTCTAATTTTGTTGGTTTATTATAACATTATATTGTGTATATTGTGTAAATTGTATAGGCTCTATATTAAATGGTATAACAGTATAATATATTATTTATAATAGTATATCTTTCTAATACTCTGCACGTTATTGTGATATCCCCCCAAAATAAAATAAAATTATAAAATAAAATTATAAATAAAATAAAATATTTTTGGACTTCCTTAACACACATAAAAAAATATCCATAATCAAACATTTTAAATAAAAAAATAAGATTTAAAAAAAAAAAATTTTTTTTTTTGCATTGGTCATCCTTGAAATGTCTATAATAATTGTTTTAAAATAAATTCAATTAAAATAAAATAAAATCTTTTTCATTAGTCAAATAAAAAAAATGTCAGAAAAAATCAAACCATGTTGCAGGATCTTTTCTCTTCACCAACTTCACTTATCATTTTTGCTCTTTTAATCAACCGTTTATGAATTTTTTTTAGGGGTGAATGAAGTCAGTTCTCAAGTTCTTACAGGTGTAGAGAATCACATTAACTATGGACAATTGGGAAGTGTCCCAATATATCCTAATCTACATGTTAAACTGTACTGTTTTTATTCATTTCAGCTTTTTTCAATAAAATATATATTTTTTGCATTGGTCATCCTTGAAATGTCTATAATAATTTTTTAAAAATAAATTCAATTAAAATAAAATCAAATCTTTTTCATTAGTCAAATAAAAAAAATGTCAGAAAATATCAAACCATGTTGCAGGATCTTTTCTCTTCACCAACTTCACTTATCATTTTTGCTCTTTTAATCAACCGTTTATGAATTTTTTTTAGGGGTGAATGAAGTCAGTTCTCAAGTTCTTACAGGTGTAGAGAATCACATTAACTATGGACAATTGGGAAGTGTCCCAATATATCCTAATCTACATGTTAAACTGTACTGTTTTTATTCATTTCAGCTAATAAACTTCTCTTCGAGAAATGTTTTGCAGGGACAGATATGTGCTATTATTCATTTACACAAAAGCAACTTGGTTTGATATTGATTCAAAGACATTTATACTTTGTTAATTCAGTGATAATCTAATGAAGAGCACGGCGCAGTAACTCAAGTGGCTTTGAATGAAAAGCAGCTGCTGGCTGGTTTCACACTGCATGTTCCCGAGCGCTGTCTCTGACAATAAAGCAGACCGTGAAAGCGGACTAATGACGAATATGATTTGATTTCAATACTCATTCACTCCGGTCGGCTTCTGTCAAAGTGATATATATTCAAGGATACGCTCTTCAGCTGCGAAAACAAAGCGCTTCGCTTGTAAGATCTCCGAGTGTGAGGGAAACTCGGTCCCCGTAGTGCGATCACAGAGCCGGAGCCGAGCCGCGTTCAGACAGATGTGATGGAGCTCGCTCAGGAAGCCAGACTGCGTGTTTGCACAATTCAAAGTTCTCCTAAAAAAGTCCAGTCTGGATAACATCAAGCTAATTAAAAGAAAAAGCGTGCTGTTTTTCCACAAGAAAGTCCTTCGATTTGGTATATTTTGACAAAGTGTGCCAACATTAGGAGCCAGAATTTTACACTCTTTTTACTCTTGTGAGGGCAATGAAAGAATAATTTACATTAATAAATGGCTAGGGAAATAAATAACATATGAGATATGCTGCGTCTGAGCCAGTATGAAATTGCATGTGTTGACCAACGCCATCAATCTAAAGCACACTATGGCTCGAGCCCAAACGGAGCACTATACACCTTATTTTTAACATAAGACATGGCCCATACTGAAAACATATATTTTCAAATATATTTCAAAATATACAAAACAACAACAACAAAAACATAAATATATTTTCTACCAATATATATTTTCAGCCAGTTTTTGTATATCTTTGAAAACATATTATAAAAATATAAATGTATTTTTTTTTAAAAGCATTAAAAATATATTTTGCCATCCATGTATTTCAATCCAAGAAAATACATTGACCTGTCGCATTTGAAGAAAAACTTCATATGTTGTCTATAAAACTCATGCAAACATAGTGTAATTTTAGTATTATTGAGATACTTGTCATTTTTATTACTATTTTGAATCAGCTTTTATTTGTCAATTTTCTATTTAATTTTAGTTAACATTTTAGTAATTGTTGTGCATTTTTTGTGCATTTATATTGATTAATTTTGATTTCAATTTTAGTCTTATTTTATATCAAGTTAAAATTAATATGAGAACTGTTGTTTGAATCTAGCTTAAATAAAAAAGCTTTTTAGATTTTATTTGAAAGTTTATTTTATTTCAAGCAACAAAGATTTTTTTTTTAATTATAATAACCTTGAAGCATGTAAAATTGGAAATTTATTTTCTTCCTTCTATATAAATACATATAAAATTTGGTATATGAAGGTTGAAACTAGGCAAGGCAAGGCAAGGCAAGGCAAGGCAAGGCAAGTTTATTTGTATAGCACATTTCATACACAATGGTAATTCAAAGTGCTTTACATAAAAGAAAAGAAAAAAAAAAATCACAACAATAAAACAAGGAATTTAAAAACATTGAAAATGATTAAAACAATTGATTTAAGAAGTTTAAAATGAATTTAAGAAAACGATTATACATAGAATATAGTGCAATCAGTTCGGACATCGCACAGTGCTCATTCAATGAATGCACAGCTAAACAGATGAGTTTTGAGTCTGCATTTAAATGTGACTAATGTTTTAGCACATCTGATCTCTTCTGGAAGCTGAAAAACTAAACATATTTTCAGTTTCAAAAATACATTTAATTGAGATTCCCTATTTACAACATATATTTTGCATATATTGTCATTCGCGTCTTAGCTGTACACACTGAAAAAAAATGTTTCATTCATCCAATTAAAAAGATTTAGGGTAATGATTCACAGCAATAATTTTTAACTTGAGCCAATGAAAAATAAATTACTTGCCCTTAATTGGATGAATGAAAAAAAAAATGTCAGCGCAAAAAAGCCCATTATGCATCTACAATATTGCAAACTGATATTTGTGATCATATTATTTTAATGTATTGTCATAATCAGACACACACTGCTTTGTAGAGCAAATAATTTGACCTTTTACTGCACTTTGTTATTCTTCTAGTTACCTATAGCAGCTAATGTTTGGGAAGTCTCACACATTCCCAGAAAACAGCTTTCTTCAGTGTTGCAGAATAAGGTGCATACTGTCGGAAGAAATCAAAATGCAACATTACATCACCAGAGGACTGAGGTTGGCATTCAGCACAGGTCCTACGCTGATGCCCTCAGAGCTCGACCTTTGCCCCGAGTCCCCGAGTCCTTCATGTGTGTCCAGATGTCCCACTGAGACCGGCTCTCACTCTGCTGTCTATTGTGAGGAAGTTCTTGAGCAGAAGAAAACACTGGCTCAGAACGGGACTGTGATCATCCCAGACTGACCTCCTGAGCCCTGCATGCAGAGGAGCGCTGGAGGTCCTGGGTGGTCACTGCAGGCCCACGGCTTCAGCATCAGACTCCTGTGGTTCAGGTCAAGCTGCTAAATCACTCCTCCAAGCCTCACCACTGCAGGAGACAAAACTAGCAGTTCTGCTTAGTAAAGTAACAGCACAGCTTGAGGAGGCATTCAAGTCTGGAGCACAAATGCTGCAGGACGAGTTACATGCTAAAAAAATACTTTATGGTAAGTTTCATTTTTATTTTATTTTAGATGGTTATTATTATGGAGTTATGGGTTTATTCCAATGTTATTTATTATCACTGAAATACTATTATAGTATTGAATTTTGAATTAGTTTTGTGTTTTCATTTTAGTTAAAGTTTACATAGTTTTATTTTATTTTAGCACATTAAGTTAAACTACTTGAAAATGAGAAACGTGGCCATATTAACTATAATAACCCACGATTTGGTAAAAAAAAAAAAAAAAAGTACACTGCCATTCAAAAGTTTGGGGTTAGTACCTCCAGTTCAAACGTGTACAAAATCACATTAAATATGGATGTTCTACCAATCGCAGTCATTCAAATCTACATAGAATAATCAGAATTAATCTCATGATTTAAAGCCAGTCTCTAGAAAGCAAAATGAACCGATAATATAAAATTAGCTAAATGTGCAAAAAAAATAAGTTTGCATTAAATGTGTTTCATGAGTCTTTTTTTTTTCCACTTCAATTTTCTGCAGAGCCCAGTTTGAAAACGTCTGCTGTAGGAAACACAACCCACACTGAAACTCTTTTTACTGCTTGAACTCTCACTGAGCGCAAGGGCATTAAAATGCTTCATTTGACGGTGCGGAAGCTGCCCTAGCTGTGTTTTCTGTTGGACGTCTAAAGAGAGGGTGCGAGTGGATGACCTGTCGGGAAGAATAAACCCAAAGCGGAGTGATTCTTCACAGGCGGAGCTCAGAAACACAGTGCAACTGTAACCAAACCCTGCTCGACTCTGCTCCGCCGAGTGTGAAGCTGTCAGGATGTGACCTCTCCATCACAGCCGTGTCACGAAGGCCCACCTACATGGACAGACGCACCTGTTCCAGCCCTCCATTCACTTCTCCAGCTCCCAAACCTCGCTGCACCCTCAGGTCAAGGATTGTCTTTAAATAGGAGACAACTGCCCGTTGTGTCCATAGCTCAACTGTCTGTGATCTCACACTCACTGCACTCAGAGCACATGAAGCGCAGCAGGTTGAAGGCAAGGCATCCCAGCCGCGCGGCCCTGTACACCACACAGCCACGCTATTCATCTGTAAATGCCTGTTCGCAAGATTTACATTCCACATTTCACTGTTAACACGGTGATTAAAAGACATCTGGAAACACTTATAACATACAACGTTCCTTAATAACGTAAACAAACATTAAAAAAGCACTGTTTTTACAGTGGATTTTGGCCAGTTCTTTACTGATTTTTTCCCAGTGTACATTCAGCCATGAAGCATCCAGTCGTCTGGTCACTGTATCAATGAAAATGTTACAAGCCTGAAAGAATCTCAAGGACAGCGTTTGCTGAAGCAAAAACATTTGGAGGCAGGACATAAATGAAAGAGTTTTCAAAAAAGTTTTGATCCACTTAAGATGTTAGAAAAAGTTTTTTTAACCCAGCATTTCATTAACCCAGCATTATATGGACACTGTTTCCTCATTCTTAACTGGTAGGAATACGCCATGAAAGTGGCAGTAATGCAGTTCAATTACAAATGTAGAGAAAATGGCTTTATAATGAAATCCTGTATTTAAAAAAAATCTCATATACACTACAATTTCAGATTTTTTTCTCTCCAAAAAATAAATACAAATTCAGTAAGGATGCTTTAAATTGATCAAAACAGACAGTAAACACATTTACAACATTATAATAATTGATATTATAATATTATAATTATAATAAAACATTTCTATTCCAAATAAATGCTGTTCTTTTGAACTTCCTATTCATCACAAAAAAAAGTTTCTACAAAAATATGAAGCAGCACAACTGTTTTAAACATTGATAATAATAGGAAATGTTTCTTGAGCAGCAAATCAGTATATTAGAATGATTTCTGAAGATCATGTGACACTGAACCAAAAAAAAAAAAGGCAGGTTGATCAGGTGGAAGTTTAAATGCTAAACATGAGCTTTCCATAAACGGGTGCTGATGTTTTCCAATCATGTAACAGTGGAATGAACACAAGTCAATGACAAATGTGTTTAGGTGAGAATTATATAAAGCAGTTAGATCCAGTTCTTGAATCTGATTGGTCGAGCAGCATAACAAGAGTGCTGAAAGAGTGGCAAAGCTTGCCTTTTCAATATGACTAATTAAATGAAATAATGCCTGTCCAATTCAGCGGCCTTGGTTCCGGAAGTATTTTTTCCACTTAAGCTGAATTTAAGTTTAAATTTAATTAGAATTTATGTCTTTAGCTGAATAATGACACTATTTTGTTTTATCTGTAGAGCTGCTTTATAGGAGAAATTTGTTCATAACTGACGAATTTTACAACATTAACACTCTTATTTTCCTCTTTATTAATGTGAAGCAGCTTTGAAACAATCTGAAATTGTGTTATATAAATATTTATTAAATTATATGTTGTATATACTATTATATAAATAAAAGTGCTATACTATAACTTTAAAAGTGTTTTAAAATAAAACTATTACAATAGTGTTATAAATATTAACCTATTAATTTAAAGTTGTTGATTTAATCCATAAAAATATATTTTAAGTTTATTGCAAAATACACATTTATATATATATAATTCTTTCGATTTCTTTGCAGAATCATGGGTAATGTAGTTTTCACCTCAGGAATTACCCTGTTAAATGTGATTATTTAAAAACTAAGTTGAAATAATATATCATCAATTAACAACTTTGCAGCTCACAATAAGTCCATTAAAATCAATTACCATATATGGAGAAAAGCTGTTGTTCTTTAACTAGAAACTAGTACTTCAAAAATGTGAAATAAAATTTACATAATTTAGAAATACTTGAAGACTACATGCCATTATTTTAATTTAATTATTAAAACACTTATTTTATAGGTGGTAGAGAATCATGTAATTTGATTCGCATTGGTACCAACAAATGTAATCTGCTACCAACACATCACTCACTGAAGTTCTACTATAACATACAATTCTTCTGCGTTATTAGGGGGCCGTTCACACAGAACGCATCTTTGAATCTAAAAACACGAGACGCAGCACTTAGGAATGCTTTAGAAAAAAGCGCAGAATAGAATGCTTTCTCTGCCATGTTGCCATCAAATAAAACAGTTACCATGCCAACTTGCAGCTGTAAATAAAAGCTAGCGATGCTTGCCCCGCCTCCGGGGTCTTCGGATTGGTCCACTGTTTTGGAACTGACATTGATGAGCGGCGCTGCATGTAAAAGTTGAAATTCTTTTAAAAAAGCAGCACTCATGTGCGAGATGCTGCAAAAGACATGAGACACAAGCGTAATGGTCATATACGTCCATCTAGTGCGTGCTTACATAGAAAAACAATGGAAAAGTAGCGCATTGGAATGGAAAAACACGTTCTGTGTGAACGGTCCCTTACACATCAGTTCACAGTTCAAAAGAAAAGCCCATTTCAGACTGAATGTAGAGATCTTGATAATACTTTAATCCGCCTGGTCTCATGACCTGGTTATACACAGAGATGGATATACATGTGAAAGGCGCAGGAAACAAGTGGATGCTGATTGATTAAAGGGGTCTTATTACACGGCTCTGTGGAATACTTGATTCTGATTGGTCAGTCGTGACATTCCGAGGTATGCTATCCCTCGATAACAACCGGTAAAAGCTGATAACACAGGCTCATCCGGGTAACAGCAGCCGGCGCTGTACTCTTGCTTGAACTATTTTTTCTTGTTGGAAGCTTTGCGTTTGTTTAGCTAATAAAATATTAAAACTCGATTCAAAATGGTGTACAATTATTTAATTAGTCTTAACTTTTATAAAGAATATCTCTTTGGGTTTGAGACTTTAGTCTTTGCAACTTTAGGGATCTTATCTATTCACGAACAGCTTGTAACACTCCAAAGAGAAAGGAAAACTTGAAATCGCATCATATGACCCCTTTAAATGGCACACGTCAGAAGAGCAGCAGAAAATCAACAGTTGTGTGCTGTTGTGCATAGCCTGAGATTGAAGAGAACATTATTAAAGCAATCAAGCTGACACAGCTTAAAAAATAAAGCATCTTAAAGACGAGATCAAAATACTGTCTAATAAATATGGAATACAGTGGAATAAAAAAACAGGAGAAAGCAGCACGCTTCCAGTCTCTGCCGGGCGCCCGCCGTGGCGCACAGGGACGAACTCTTTCTCGCCTAGGTGGCATCTTAAAACAAGCATTACCATGTTTGAGGTGAGGTTGCCATGGATACCGTCCAGCATATGAGGTGAGGTCACTTCCTCCGGCGGCATCATGCGATTGGCTCAAACATCTCTGGACGTTTGACGGCTCGAGTTAGTGTGAGTCCATCGGCTGGGATGCTGGTCACCAGTGATATGGTGAATACTATCTACCCGCTGCATGACGGGGACGTGACGTCAGATCCCGTTGGTCAGGTCCCGGATGATGCCCCCCTTCACCAGCTTTCGGAGAAACTCTTTCTCTTTGGATATGTTGTGCGTCCATGACTGGGTGTGTGTGAGAAAAAGAGAGAAACAGAAAGAGCACAATAGGGTAAACGCTCATCAGAAGCTGGTCACGTGCTGCGTTTAAAAGAGCTATGACGTGTGCACATGCAGCTTGCCTTTGATTTCACAAGCCACAAAAGCGGTTCGGACGGTCCACCTAAAGTAAACATGTGCAACAACAGAGGTGCTCTTCTAGTTAAAGAGAGAAAATGACAAGTCACTGTGAAATACAGTGCCATCTACTGATTTGCCATCCAAGTTGAATCATCCTTTAGATAAAACATAAAATATATCTTCTAATTACAAAACAAAAAACAAACATGAAATAGGTCAGTTTCCCACAACACTTTGGATAAGTATTTTACGTTGCATCATAAAAGCCAATATTGGGTTTGCTACCTATTTTATTCTTTTAGGCCAGTGCTTCGATGCCACTGAAAATGTAATCTTGTACATGCATTTTTATGCTTGGCAAACGTAACCCTCATATTGCATTCAAAATCTATTATCTCATTACACATCTGTTTGGACCTGAAGTATTGTTATACTGATGAGAAATTTTATTTGAATATATTATTGTACAAGAACATATAATCTGAGGAATACCAGTATTACCCCTATCGGAATTAATGGAATTGAATTAAATTCCTTTGAATTTAACTCATGATTGCTCAAAACAGTCCATATTTATGAAACATACATATTTACTAGCAATAAATAAACAAACAAATACATTTACTTGCATAAATGTTCATTTTCAGATTAAAAAAGTGGTCAATTTTTCATGCAGGAATGGTTTGTAAATAGGTGTACATATTCATGTTTAAAAACTAAATTCAGCTCCAAAACTGTGCGAGATATAGATAAAAAGGCTACATATATTTTACAATATTTTTGTGACACTAATATAACTTATAGATGCTTTTACAAAAATATTTTTAACACCTAATGGTACGCCATACACACTCGGGTCCAAAGTGACCCGAATATTTTTTTAATGGTTTTCTCTCTCTTAAAAAAAAACAAAATCAATAACAAAATCAGAAAATAAATAAATAAAATGAAATAAAAATATGGGTATATTGAGGGTCTTTAAGCATTTGTAAGTTTCATTCTCTTACTAAATATGTATCTCTTCCAGGTCAAAATGGATCGAATGCATTATGAGGGTTAAAGGTTTGATTTTCTGTGATGTACTGAACATTCCTGAATTGAACTCGTTTTATAGTGGATGAACTACTGTCTTTTTAAAGCTGCTTTAGAGCAGAATCTTATTTTGCTTCATTTTTGAAGTTTGCATCACTGATTCTGTTACTTCCCTGTTTAATACTGTGAAGCTGTTTTGAAGAAAACCATCTATATTGTATGAAGTGCTATAGAAATAAAGCTGACTTGACATTGTTTTTTGCATATTCTGCTGATTTGTCATCAATATAATCTTTTTTTTTAAATCTCTTGACACACACACAAAGGAACTACTGGCCTGACTAGACCATCAGAAATAAATCCTTATTGTTGAACCCTGTTAGTATCTTGTAGTATCTGACTGCTTCACTTTACTAGTAGCTTGGCAAAGCTACAGTCTCAAAGTAGTTTCCTCAGCACTGAAAGAAGAACACACACACACACAGCTCAGACTCATTACTCTGACCTCTCAGGTTTCTGCATGTTCCTGGAACAGAGAGCAGTGTGAGGTCATGTGACCTGTTTGTGGACGTGACTCAACGGACGGGATATTCCCAAAGATCATCAACCAGCGAGCGGACATCGCGGATGTACTTCAGACACATTTACAAATTTACATTTACACTACACTCATCTTACATACCAAAACTAGGACATTTCTGTTAACTATGATAAGACAGTGTTCAGAAATTAATCAGGTTTCAGAGCAAAAAAGCCCCTGAAAATGACAAAAATCCTCCAGATATTTAAAATATGCCACTGAATTTCTCGGTCATTATCTGCTATCAAACATGTCATACAAACAAAATAAAGATTCTCCATGGAACCTTTCAATTTGCACAAAAGGTTATTTAGAGTGGAAAAAAGGTCCTTCACAATATTAAAATGTTCTTCACACGAAGAAAAGATGGTTCTTTTAAGAACTGTTCACTGAGAGGTCCTTTGGCAAACAAAAAATGGTTCTATGGCATCACTGTGAAAATCTCCTTTTAATTCAAAGAGTGTAATATCTAATAATGGTGTTCAATGGTAAAAATGAAAATCAATCCCAGGGGCCAAACATTGCTTTTAAATGCAGCTCACTAGTTCTGTAAGAGTTAGAGAGAAATCCTTCAGAGCAGGTCAGTGTGGTGCTCTTACCTCTTTGATTGCAGACATCATGAGTTTCTCATAGTAGTGCAGAGGTACGTGAGGTGTGTTCATGTCATATCCAAATCCGGCCACCGCCACCTCATCACAGCTATGAAGAGCCATCGTAATCGCAACAGTCCCCAATGTAGGAATATTCTGGAAAAACCAAACACTTTTAGTACTGCATGTCGATAAGTGTTCCGTCACAGCGTATAAAATACCCAACAGTCATACTTGAGTATGTAGTTAAAGACACATTCATAGAACCTCAAGTTTAAGAAAAAAAAATATATAATAATAATAATAATAGAGTTTATGGTTATTACTGCAAATGGTCTTTTAAGAAAATGTTTTATGGAAAACATTACATTTATATGTGAAAAATAATAGAATTTCGGTATTTAAAAATAGTAAATAAGAAACAAAAATGTGCTTAATATAAACTATCTACTTTTATTTTATATACAAAACAAACATTTTTAAACACACATATATACAGGGCCGTCCTTAGGGGGGTGCAACTGGTGAAAATTTAAAGTAATAACCAGAAACTATAGTTATAGTGATGCAAAAATTTTTTACAAATCTGTAAATGATCTGTGATTCACTTACAAATCTGATTCAGACAGATTCGTAAATGAGCCATTCAGAAAAATTGTATAAACCAAATGTTCAACGATTCACTGAAAAGAACTGTCTTAAAAGAATGATACATTTAAAAATCAGTCATCTCTATAACGCATGTAGTTTGTATTTACAACAATATTGTTTGCACAAAAGCAATGCAACAAAGTATTCAACTGCAAAATGTCTGTTTGAACATGAAATACATTTGTACTCAAGTAGTCATTTTCTATTAGTAATAAAACAAGTTTTAATTCATCACTATATGCTTTAATTCATACTACACAGCACAGTGAAAAGAACAGATGAAATGAGTCGAGCAAATGCTGAACAGCCATGGATGGACTGGACACTCAGGGTAGTCGAGTGCACTGCTCACACACTTCAGTACAGATAATGCACCGTGTGACTGACTTTATCAGAGACACAGACAGAGCGGGGTGTGTGTGTGTGTATCAGCAGAGAGGGATCATCCAGTCACCACCTGATCCACTGAGGCTGGAGAGACAAGTCTCAATGTGAAAGTCTTATCACCACAGAGAGACACTCTCTGGACTAATCCGGCCCCAGACACTCCGCCTGCATGCTGATAACAGGAAACACATCACAGCTCAAGCCCCTCGAACCGCATCTCCATAGCAGCAGAGCGCAAACAGTCTCTGGATCAGGTGGAGATGTGACAGTCCATCACTTCATTTCAACATCATCTCAGAGGGCTCAACAATAAGGATGACCCACTGACCCGGGGCCAGTGTGAGAGAGTTTAGGATCATTTCAGTACATTTTGATCATGTACATAAATAGATTTATTCATTTATTTGTTTGTTTGCTTGTTCGTCAGTCTGTACACTTTAAGGGAAAATCATCTTAAAGTATCTATCTGGCTATCATAGATGAGGTTTTGTTGAAATTGCAAGAGTGACTTCTTGTGCAATGGTAAAGAGGTCAAAAATACAATTATATTATTAATAATTCTCCCTTTCTCTCTCTCTATATATATATACACATATATTATTTTTTGGAATGCATGTCATCATTTTCCATAAAATGTTCAGAAATACTTCATAAAATGCTTAAATATATACATAACATTTGTTTTCATATATGTATACATATACAGTGTATACATATATTTTTTAAAGATATGCCAGAGTAAGATATTTTCAGTTGAGACGGCTCACACATGCATTTTAGTCTGGGACTAGCCTTAAGCCTGGTCTGTGAAACCAGGGGAGTATGTATTTGTGCGTATATTTTAAGCACATTTTTATTCTATAATAATTTTTAAATACACGTTTGTACATTTTTCACATATGCAAATGTTATGTTTGTTTTCATAAAATATTTTGTTAAAAGCCAATTTGCAGTAACAATCAGAAAATATACGGTTACAGTGAATCAGTCTTGTAAATGAATCAGATCATTTACAGATTCGTAAATAAAACAGAGACTGGGCTAATTTGAATACGAAAAGTTCTTAGTTCCTAAGACATAGGCTGTGTTTATGCAACTGGCCTCTGGTCTTTTTCAAAGAGGAGAAAGTTTTAAAAGTTTTTCAGACTATTACGGTATGTTTTGGATTGACTGCTTCAATATTTATTCAGTGTTTGCTCCTCACCCCTCTTCCCATGAGGCCATTGTTGTTTGGAAAGCCGATGAATTTGAAGGCCGCTTCCTGGATGAAATACGGGTTCAGGATCCGTATGTCTTCTGGCTCTCTGGGAACGACACGTGCCACGGACTTCCAGAATCCCTCCATACTCCGCTGAAAGACATCAAGAGCGGAACACAGAAGAAACTGAATTACTCCAAGAAACAAATGAAAAGAATAAACCTGCGTGACTTCGCCGACGGCCTTTACCAGCTTTTCTTTTCAAAAACTCCTGCTCTGTGAATACGCTATTATAAACGCAGAAAGGTGTTCCACAAGTGAAGCTGACACAGAACAGTCACTCGCGGCCGCTGAATAACGCTCTCAGCTGAGTAAATAAGCCGCTCACTTTGATAATCAGAATAAAAAGGGTGACGCTGGCAAAGCGTTGAAGGCAAGAGCGTGTCCGAACACAGAGCTCTCGCTCTCCTCGTGAGACGCCCGCTTCACCTGCAGCTAATATGAAGGACCTTACGAACACACCTGGGAGATAGTGACTGTTAGAAGCCATAACTCCGCTTGACATTTTAGAGCAACGACTCCGGTGGGATTTCATCAAACGGCATCCCGAGTCACGGTACTACAAATAAACACACCGCGTAATTACGTCCTGCCCGTGTTTTCTTTTCAAGGGAGGGACAGGCTTTACAGAGGGACGCACAACAAGGGTTTGGCCCAGGGAGCCTTACTTGTGGTTTTCTGGTGTAATACAAACCACGTGTGTCGCGGCATAACATTATCACAGCTATCAGTCACATCAGCCTTGTTTGAGACGTGCACAAACTCCTCCCTTATAACTAACCAAATGCTATCAATGTGGTTTGACCTTTTTTGAACGTTTTTAGCTTTTTACATTATAATTTGTGTCAGGTTTGTTATTTTGCAGAGTAAGTCCTAGCGTACTGATAGAGCATTGCATATGCTACTGAATACACATTTCCAAGAATTTAATTTGAATCAGATTTCATACTATAAACAATAGCTGGCACGTACTGCGAGAGTACGTTTTTTCTTGTTTCATGAAATCTCTTACGTTCATCAAGGCTGCATTTATTTGATCAAAACTACAGCACAATTGTGAAATAGTATTACAATTAAAAACAACCATTTTCTATTTGAAAATATTTGAAAATGTCATTTATTCCTGTGATCAAAGCTGAATTTTCAGCATCATCACTCCAGTCTTCAGTGTCACACAATCCTTCAGAAATCATTCTAATATGCTGATTTGCTGCTCAAGAAACATTTCTGATTATTATCAATGTTGAAAGCAGTTGTGCTGCTTTATATTTCTGTGGATTTTTTGATGAATATAAAGTTCAAAAGAACAGAATTTATTTGAAATTCAAATGTTTTGAAACATTATTAATGTCTTTAAAGTCACTTTTGAGAACTTTAATGCGTCCTTGCTGAATAAAAGTATTAATTTCTTTAAAAAATCTTACTGATCACAAACTTTTGCCATGCATTCCTTTTTTAAGTCTTAAAAAGCACAAAAACATTCAGGAGTGACTACATAAACGTCATCACTATCTCGAGGCCTGGCCAGCATTACTAAGGATGCAGAAAGCAGGTGCAGGTAAAATCCTGACATATTTTGAGCGAGCACTGAAGCAGAGGTGAATCGATCTGTTGTTGGGTGCTGGACTCACAGGGTGAGAGTCAGAAACACACAGGTGGAAAATGTGACGTGGCTCGGGCAGAGAGAGATGAACACAATACACTGCACCGTGGAGAGGAGAGGGGCCTTTTAAAAGCCCCATGAAAAACAAGAAGCGCAAACAAAGCCACAAAGGCAAGGAAGACCCTGTATCAATCACCCGGTGGCAGGATCCACCTCCTACATCGCACGAGGCCTTTGTACGCAGAGTTTCTCTGATACCTGTCACCCAGCTGCTTGAAACAGACCTGCAGAAGAGCTGACTAATGATTACGAACTCTGAACTCTGGCTGATGTATGTCTGCCAAATGGCTCATTGTACTGTATTACAGACACGGTCACTCAACACTGCCGTAGCAACAAGCGGAAAACTAATCTGACCACACTGCTGAATGTACAGCACTACGGCATAACAAGCTAGATTTTGGCTGAAATGTGAGCTCACGGTACACAATGAAACTGAGACAAATAGATGAATATAAAAATAAAAATACTAAAAAATATATATCTTAAAATAATTAAGAATCAACAAATAAGATTTAAATGTAAGAAAATTTTTTCTAGAAATCATGATCACCCAATTTTTTCAGCAAATTAGTTCTGGAAATATTTTTCCAAATTATAAGACATTTAAAAAGAATTCTTCAATAGATTTCTAAAGATGAGCATTTCCGCATATCCAAAGACACTTACACAGTAGGGTTGTGATGGTGAGGAAATTTTCCCACCGGTTAATCGACGTGTGACAACACCGGTAATACCGGTATCACCGCGGGGGCGCGGCGTTCCCTCTTTTCCTCGCTTTCCTTCGCTTTTAAATGTAAAAGCGGCGTGAGCATTTTACTTTCACTTTCAAATAGCGGCAATTCGGCGTAAAGCAATTGTTCGTTTTTAGTTAGCTTGAATTTTCCCTCTTTTCCTCGCTTTCCGTCGCTTTTAAATAGCTTGAAAGCGCCGTGCTCATTTTACTTTCACTTTTGAATTAGCGGCATTTGCATCTCGTTTCGAAACTAAATCATCCGCGATCGTCTTGTCTGTCTCACCCCACTCTTCTTGTCAGTCAGCTCGACTCACTCTCTTCACTGGATAAATGAAATCTGATCTGTGATGCGACTGTCGTTCGGCATGCTGCATTGAGCAGCCGCGTTCAGTTTTTAATTGTAGTGTCTGTACTTTCTCTGATGGGTAATTCCCAAACCCCTTAGTTTTTGGCTAAAAGAGTTCCTGACACATTTCTGCGTGATGATGTTAGGCTGTAACCTGTGGGCGTGGATCGGGCCCTGTGTTTCCCTGCGCTGGAAGCCACTGCGGCTCATTCACTACAATGGCCGCTCTCAGTCGCTCTGACACTCTGGAGGTGCGAGTCGCAGACGTTATCACAGAATCCATCAGTTTCCAGCGGGCTGACACACACTGTGGCATTCATAAACCACTGTGGTTTTCTGCAGCCGTCTGTGGAGTAGTAGGGGCCGCTGACCCTGACATTGACCCCCAGTCCTCTGTCTCCTCATGTCTGAGTCACCAGACTCTGAGGACACTTGACACTCATAAACACCATTGTATTGCAGTGTGTAAGCTGAAGATGTCATACAAAGCATCTAATGATTCATAAGACATGAGCTCTGTTCCGAACCATAGCGAGCTGCCTACCTAGACAGCATGCTCAGTATCACAGGAATGGTCCGGATCAGACCGCTGACAGAAAATAGGAGATCACCAGAGACTTCAGAAAAGAAGGATCCACTAAATAGCTTTCAAATTGAGTTTGTTGGGTCAAACATTTAGAGTCTCATTGTATCTTCTTGAGTTGAATTAAATCTCATTCTTTCTCTAAATCATTCTTTCTAAATGTTCTCAAATCATTGCAAACCTTCTTGAATGTTCTCAATTTTGAGTAACATCACGTCATCTTAGTCAAACTGAATCTTTTTTGTTTCTTTTTAAATCTTCTTGTGAAACGCTTTTAAAATGTTCCTTCTTCTTCTCTTCGCTTCTCGTCAAATCCTCTCAAATAATCTTTTTCTTAAACATTCTTTAATTATCTCAAACATTCTTGAATGTTCCAAAAGTGGTTACATCAAATCATCTTAGTCAAATGAAATAATCTTTTCAAATTAAGTCACTTCATGTAAAAAAAGTTCTTGCAATGTTTCTTCTCAGGTCGCATATCAGATCTTAATTTGAGAACAGTTAAGAGAAGAAGAATAGATTACAGATTTTTTTTCTCAAATCTTCTTAAAGGAACACGCCATTATTTTTGAAAATAGGCTCATTTTCCAACTCCCCTAGAGTTAAACAGTTGAGTTTTACCGTTTTCGAATCCATTCAGCCGATCTCCGGGTCTGGCGGTAGCACTTTTAGCTGCAGCTTAGCATAGATCATTGAATCTGATTAGACCGTTTAAATTTGAGCCGCACCAAATCATCTTAGTCAAATCTTGTGTTTTCAAATTCAATCATCTTCTTGTGAAATGTCCTTACAATGTTTTCCCTCTTCTTTTGAGTAAAATTTTCTGTAATTTCTTCTTCTTAAAATGTTCTCAAATGATCTCAAACCATCTCAGATGGCCTCAAATTTGAGTCACATCAAATCATCTTAGTCAAATTAAATCTGTTGATCAATCATTTTTTAAATCATCTTGTGAAATGTTCTAAAATGTGTTATTCAAATGAAATATTTTCAAATTTAAACTAATCTTCTTGTGAAATATTCTTGCAACATCAAATCATCTTAGCCAAATTAAATATGATCTAATCTTTTCTCCTTTAGTTTTTTAATCTTCTCTTCTAAAATGTTCTTTCAGTGTTCCTTCTCTTCTCTTTTGCACTTAGTCATCCAAAGCAGCTCGACGTGACTCACTGCACCAACAGTGGAAACAACAGCAGCTAGTTTATTGACCCCTTGTCCACCTGCTCATGTTTGCCTTTCTATTTGGCTGTGTTTCAAGCTGATTTCAAAGAGGAGACAAAAGCAGAGGACAGCGACGACCCGTCCACAGCTAGGACAGCTGACACGTCCAAAACCTGGCCTAACATCTCACATATGGTGGCATTAGTCTAAACTGGCTGAGCTAAGACTGCCGATGATTTAGCTGTTTTGACGCATCATTTACGACAAGACATCTTGGCCGCTCTCTTGCTTTCAGAAGACATAGCTGCCATTTAATTCCAAATCAACTGAGATTCAAGTAATGAGAGCATTTCTGCGTCAAAGAATCACAAGCGAAGACTACGGCCAATAAACACACACAAAGGAAAAACATCTACTTCATCTCTGACCTCCCAATTATCCTCATCAGTATTCCTGTCTGAATGTTTTGAACGGAAGAATATTTACTAGACAGTCTGCACACTTCAAAACCTTCACCGAATTAACACGTTCCGCTTAATTTCACTTGTAAATTAGAGCCGTGATTGTAGCATGCAGTAGGACGTGAATGAATGTCTCACATGGACGGGTCAGTGACGGATAATGCTCTCAAAGTGGAAGAGACATTTTAACTGAAAACAATTATCTGAAGAATTTATTTCACTGCTCTTTTGGTTTAAGTCTGTTTATCATTACACACAATTACACATAAATTCGACTTAAATTGGTTCATTTATTGTTCAGTTTGTTCAGTAAATCACTGTTTTGGCAGTAAACGGTAATGGATCTATTTAAAACGCACGCTGTGTTTAGTTTGAAACTTTTTTTTTTTTTTTCCCTCCAGAGTAAGCTGTATTTTAAGAGAATGAAACATAAAACCTTTTTAAGACTTTTAGAAGCAAATTAAAGAGTTTAAGACTAACTAAAATATACTAGTCATGTTTTCCACTAAATACTCAAAAACTGAACATGCTAAACATTTCCAACAAAATATCATAGTTACTGTAGTATATTCATGTACAACCATAACTGATGAATATTTCATCTACAGCTTTCTTTACAATGTCACCTGAAGCAGCATTTACTGTGTACTGTCTGTAAAAATAGCCATTTAAACACTTTTAATGCAGTGGCTCACTATACTGCTAAAAGGTTCGGGGTCAATAAGACTTTTTTTTTAAATAAATGAATACTTTTATTCAGCAAGGAAGCATTAAATTGATCAAAAGTGACATTTGTAATGTTACAAAAGATTTATATTTCAAATAAATGCTGTTCTTTGGAATGTTTATTCATCAAAGAATATAGAAAAAAAGAACCCAACAGTTATAAAAATATTAAGCTGTTTTCAACACTGATAATAAGAAATCTTTCTTGAGGACCAAATCAGCACATCAGACTTTAGGATCCTTTTTTCATGGCTTTAAATTTTGAAAATGTAACTTTTTTTTAATTCTTTTTTATGATCCCTCCACCCAAGAACACTCATGTCCCAGATCCAAGACATTCATTTGTTTCTTCTCTGAACCTACACTTCTCTCTTAGTCCTAATGGCTTTTCGGCTGGCGGTGGGAATTCTAATGGAGCAGTATATAGAAGGCAGAAGAAACGTTATCAGTGTTTTTAGAACGAGAAAGACTCAAGGGAAACAGTGCTGTATAGAGTATTTCTAAAGACATATCAACAAATCTCAGCCACTAACCTTATCAGGATACAGTCAGACACTGAATTTATCTCCCACTACCTGTGTGTGGCCATTACGTAGTTTGCTTTGCATAAATCTCTACAACGAGACTGACTTTACAAGCCATTTTCTTTAAAAGTAGTTCAGAAAGATCATTGGAGATAAATTTGTTACATGTGTGACATTTGATTTTGAATTAGGGAGTCAAAATCTGATTCAAAACCAAAACATTGCTTACTACACTATATCTAGTCTGGCTTGCAAAAAACAAATAAAAAATAAAATAAAATAAATAATAATAATAATAATCATTATTATTATTATGATACAGAGTCACTGAAAATTATCCAGCGCTAAAAGTGTGGCAACAGAAATATTACAAGTAATTCCTCACGACCAGTTACACACCGGTGACTTTTATTAGAGCGCTGTGACCTGGGGATCCAAATAATGCAGAAACGTCCTTGAGCTGAGTGAACTAGAGTCAGCTTTCATCATGGGAGAAGGTCCTCTAACAGAAGAGAGGCCAGATGTGTGGGCCATTTTCATTAGCATTCTGGAGATAACACAGAGAACGAGCTGCTTGACTAAACCCAAACCCGGGAGATAAGGTGGCCGTTCTCCAGCCCGGACCACACAATTAAGCACATCACTGAGCTCCTGTCAGTCACCTTAGGAAACGCTACACTGGCTGACTCACAAAGACATCGGCCTCGCACACAGCTGCATATCAAAGACACGGCAAACACAAAGCCCACATGCGTCTCTACAACATTCACCGCAATGCCAATGCAGTTTCATAGGTACCTGTGGTGACAAACCTCTGTCCCATATTTCTTAAACAGAACTTTAAAAGTGGTCAGCTTTTGACTCAGATATTTGATTCAGCAATGTCTTGAAACACTCATTGACCTTGCACATCTGTTTTTACCTTGAAAACTTTTACCCCTTGAAAACCTTTTTTAATGCAAATTCTGCTGATTTGTCACCAATATGTGACCCTGGAGCACAAAAGCAGTGTTAAAGGGGTCATATGATGCTTTGTATGCGAAAGTGTTTGATATTTATGTTTACATTATAGCGGTTTTGTAATAAAAAAAAAAATCTATGAAAAAAGTAAAGAACATGGCTTATTTCTAAAAAGTCTTAAAAATAAATTTTTAACCCTAGGCATTCATATTTAATATTATTGTTCAGAGCACACACTATGCTGCCCCCTACTGGTAAATGTGTACATCAGCAAATACTCTTTCTAAACCCTCTTTTTAAACAGTTTGACTGATTTACTATCAGCAGACATTTTCTTTAGCATTTTCTGTGCTGATTTTAAAGGAAATAATAACATTAAACATAAAAAACTGAGCTGAGAACACTGCATTCCTATTGCTGGATACAAATAAAATCAAATTAGCCCACAAAACATTAAAAAAAATGTATTAAATAAAAAAAAATAAAAAATAGAGCAGTTGTGTCTGTTTATGAGGTATGAGTGGCCAGATGCTTTTGGACGCCTTACCAGCTTTTCTTTAAACACCATGAGACGCAGCCATTTGAAGTCCATGGGTTTAAAGGCAGATAAGACGAAAAGCGAGCTCTTCTCATAGCGCTCAGGTTTCTGGATGGCTCCTTCAGGGTACGTGATACGCATGGTGGTCTTCGAGCCGACGTCCTTCTCGAACCCGGCGACTGGAGCCTCGTTCAGTCTAAACCCCGAGGACAAATCAACATGAAATCTAAACGGTCTCCAATTACTTTCTGCTATTAATATACAGGATTCAGCTGTGAACATTATTAACGGTTTGTTTGTATTCGTAATCATTCATCATTGTAAATAACTTGCTCCTCTTCTGAAAACAACAACTGATTTGTGTTAACATGACAAAATTAGAAGAGAAAAAAAATTCCAAGCAACAATCAATAAAATATATTACTTTTATAATAACTTACCGTACAACAACATCATACTGATTGATTTGGGATCCCAGGGACTTGTTGAACAGAATGCCTCCGTTGCCAATGATAATACACTTCTTACAACTTATACTACAGGAGAAAATGACAAAACATGATTATAGAAACTGATCAGCTTACAGCATCAAAAGTTTAGAGAATGATTTTCTTTTTTAATATATGATATGGTTCATCATGTAATAAACAAATTATATGTTTCTTGCAAAAGAAAATCAGTGAGTGAGATTGTGTTTTGGTGATTATGTGGATGTTAATTACCTGTCCAGTTCTGAACCAAGTGAATATCTCTTTGTAGCTTGTAAAATATGATCAATGATCTTTTCTGTGGACAGAGAAAATGCAATTATTTACTTATTTAGAGAGATAAACTACATAAAAACACACCAGAGCCTGAACAAAGGTCTGAACAAAACAGCTTTTGATTTTCTAACAGAAATAACTAAACTGTGATATTATAGTTAGCTAAAGATTACAGTTACTCAGTTCATGCTCTGATGAGCTGTTTGCAAACTACAGTGCATTGAGGCATCTACACTGACTAATATTACAAAATTAATTAGTCATACTGCCCACTCATTCCTCGTGACCATAATTAGCATATTATGTTTATGCAGCATGATTTGGGTCACAGTTATACTAATTGTACATAATATTTAGGATGGAAGATCTCTGTGAATTATGCATGACTGTTGGATTGAATTAAAGTAATAGTTCACCCAAAATTAAACATTTGATGAAAATTGACTTGCCCTCAGTCCATTCAAGATGTAAATGAATTTCTTCACAGGAACAGATTTGGAGAAATGTAGCATTGCATCTCTTGCTCACCAATGGATCCTCTGCAGTGAATGGGTGCCGTCAGAATGAGAGTCCAAACAGCTGATAAAAACATCACAATAATCCACAAGTAATCCACACCACTCCAGTCCATCAGCTGTGTTTAAAAAAAAAAATTATCAGGAGAGAAATATGCACAGATCAAACACTGTTTAGGGAAATGCAAGACGGTTTAAAACATTTCTTACAAACACACAACCTTTGGTTTCACAAGATGTTAACTGATGGACTGGAGTGGTGTGGATTACTTGTGGATTATTGTGATGTTTTTATCAGCTGTTTGGACTCTCATTCTGACGGCACCCATTCACTGCAGAGCATCCAATGGTGAGCAAATGATGGAATGCTACATTTCTCCAAATCTGTTCCCATGAATGAACAAACAAACCCATTAACATTTTAGACGGCACAAGGGTGAGCAAATTTTCAGCAACTTTTTTTTTTGGATAGGGGACATTTCTACCTACACTACAGCTTCAAACACACTCAAGAACGAGGAAAAAACCTAAGTTTAGAACACCCTTTTTCTTACGCACAATCCACTATGCTATTTTTAGTAAAACATTCCACCGAAAGGCATTCCACTGGAGAAAAAGCTCTTTATGCTAAAGATAATAGAACAGGATTTGTATGTAAACTCCACAACAACAAAACCAGTGATCTGCGTCACTTTTGGTCCATTTTATAGTCTGCCTGCTAAACAATGTGATCCAGATTACTTGGAAAAGCAATCACTCCTTTCCTCAACATGTCACACTATTTAAGGCATCATTCATGTCTGCAGCATAAAAAGTTTAACCCATAGGGTTAGGGCTCTGTTTAAAAGCATGAGCAGCATTTAAGTGCTTTTCATTTCAACATCACATTAGACAGCAGTAATTCCCACACAGACATGTAATTCAAGTACAAGTGTTTTTGCTGAAAGGCACGGCTTGAGAAACATCAGCGGGACGGATGCAGAGATGCCGACAGCTCTGCTCTTAATGTCCCAGACCATCTGCCAAAGCAGCTAAACGGAGTCAGAGCAGAACTCATCACTTAACATGCACATTTGTGATTTAATCAGGCTGGAAGGTAATTACACCCAAAACCTCCAGGGCAGGCATGAATGAAGGTGAGTGGAAAGGAGAAATGCCTCATGTTTCTGGTTTAAACGTCTGAAAGCACACCGGATGAAAGAACCACTGAAAACCTGATTGAATCGAGGCCACGGGGAAACGGCTTCCACCTTACCTGCAGGAGCCCTTGGTGACTGGTTAAATGGACATTAGTTTAACATCTACCTAATATTTATTTTTGCTCATTTGTAAGTCATGTGTAAACATTAATAATCTTTGCGAAAACCTTATATTTCTTGGTGTTTGCTGCTAATCTTTGCACATAAACTATCAGTCAAAAGTGTGGAATCATTCAGATTTTTTTAATGTTTTAGAAACAAGTCTCTTATGCTTTTATTGCAGAAACCATGATACCTTACCATTCAAAAGTTTGGGGTAAGTAAGAAAGAAATTAGGTAACACTTTAGTATAGAGACCAATTCTCACTATTAACTAGTTGCTTATTATCATGCCTATTATTAACATATTGGCTGTTTATTAATACTTATAAAGCACATATTCTGCATGACCATATCCTACCCAATACCTAAACTTAACAACTACCTTACTAAGTATTAATATAATAAGCTGCAAATTAGGAGTTTGAGGCAAAAGTTGTAGTTAATGGTGTGTTAATAGTGAGAAATGGACCTTAAAATAAAGTGTGACCAGAAATTAACCCCTTTTTTTCAGCAAGGCAGCATCAAATTGATTAAAAGTGACAGTAAAGACATTTATAATGTTACAAAAGATTTCTTTTTTAAATAAATGCTGATCTACTTAACTTTCTATTCAAAAAATCTTATTTCAAATTGTAATAACATTTCATCATTTAACCGTTTTAAATGACTTATTTTGATTAAATAAATGCAGTCTTTCAAAATAATGTAAAAATCTTAATTATTCCAAACATTTGACCAGTAGTGTATATAATATAACAGAAAATAAAAATAATGAATGCGCAGAATGAATGCTTGGACTGACAATGTTTTTTCAGTGTTAAACAAAGAAAATATTTGAATTCTTAAGATGCACTTTTTGCCTCAATAATGGACCCTTGATGAAGTACAACATGACTTACTTTCATATAATCATGGACACCTGAAAATGTGTAATATTTGTGGGAAAACATCTGTGAGGAGAAGAATTGTGAAAATACAAATGTACAACAATCATTGCGATTCCTATCCGACCGGCATTACATTTCTCAGAGGACCACTGACTGAACAACAGATTGCGATTTCCTTTGTGATTTGTACAGCGGTTGTGTGAGAAAAACACAGGCGTTTGAAATTACAAAGCACGTCTTGCGAAACACTAATTTACTTGACCTCCTCAGGGAGAACTAGGCCCGTCTGAATCAAGTGTGTGAGTTATGATTGTTCTTTTGTTTACCCATGATACAATGTCAGCATGTTTAACTGGATCATCTGTTAATGAAACCAACAGCGCTGAATATCAAAAAAAAATAAAAAAATAAAAAAAACCCGGAAAATACCTCCAACTCAAAGGTACATTTACCAGTGTACAGAGAAGAGGTTCTTAAACTTTTAAATACGAAGAAGACAAAAATCACTTGATTGATTGAGGGCTGGCAACAAAAAGTAAATGGATAGATCTAACTATATTATATATCTTCAATTCATATATATAGTTTTTTTTTTCACATCTCAATGCAAACACTATTTTTTCCCCTCCTCTTGTGAAATAAAACAGACTTGGAAAGAAAGAAATACCTTGTGTTCTTACACCAAACGGAGGCAGGTAACTGATGATCTTTGATAGCCGCTTGAAATTTGGATCAAGGAACATGGGGGCAGGTTTTGAAAACCTAAAACAATAAATCAAAGACAAAGAGAGAAAACACAAGTTAAAACAAGCACGCTAATCGCTCCACAGCCTGCATGAGAAAAGGGCTGCGATACTTTGATAACCGGTGGAATATCTCAAACGGTGGAATATTTGAAAGGATTACGAGGTTCGCATTACCCATAATCCACTGGCTACTGGTGTGTTTAAGGAAGTCCAGCCTAAACTTGACCTTTCTTCAAAACAAGCACAGAGACTTATAAGGAGCTGAGATCACCAAGCTACTAGCTGCTCACTTACAGACATTAGACTACAATCCAACTTCAATAAAGCAATTTAAGGACGCAAAACCTTTTTTAAATATATAACTGTGAGATGACAATTTATTTTTGCAATCAGAATTATTTTTTGGCACAAAAACTAAGTATTCACAGAATTTTTCCACCAAAATTCTTATCCGAAATGCTATTTTTCGTTTTTTGGGCATTTTTTTTTTAATGGATAGAAAGCAGCGTGCACTTGAAATGACCTACGTTTAATCAGGCTATACTTAATGCAAATGTGATTGTGAATGATGACAGGTTATATATTTATAGGAAAGAAGTTAAAAAGAAAAGAAACTGACCTGACTGAATGTATGACTCAGCGATCAAGGAACTGTTTTTCAGTTTACATGAATCATCTGAATAAATCGATTCACTAAGATGAATTTGATCTTCCAAAGCTACATAGGCTATTTAAGCAATATGACACTAGTTAAAGTGTCATTACACTCGGTATCAGAGTGTCTGCAAGTAATATGACTAGATTCATTGATTATTCTTGCTCTGATGACAATGGGTTACAATGTTGCAAATTCTAGCAATCAAACATAGAACACTTCCATGAAAATGGTTATGCTGCTTGATGACCGAAAATAATCTAGAGTTAGAGTATTTATACTAATGAACTATATTTCCCGGCAGAATTGATCATTATTATTTACAATATCATTTATTGACAAAATATTTATTTCAATATTTTATATTTGTTTTATTATAAATTATTACAAATAGAAAATGTATTTTTATATTAAAAATGTATTTATTGTTAAACATTTGTTTGTGTATTGTGACATTATGTTAAATGACAATTGAGAAATAAAATAATTGTAAATAAGAAAATAATAATTTTAAACAATAACTGTGAAACAATTACTGTATTGTAACTTAATGAAAGAAAAAAAACCTTCAAGTAAAATGTCCAGATGCATTACAGAAAATGTGCTTAACTGAAAATTAAAATTATCTAAAAAAATAAATAAATAAATAAAAATCTTACCACTACTTCCTGGAAAAAGCATGAAACTAGAAAAGCTACACTACTTTAAAATAGCTACAATCATAAATGCTGTGAAGTTAGAAGTTACTTTTAGTTACTCTCCAAAGCTGTTCCCTAAGAAAAACAAGAAAAGAGTATAAAAGGAATATATGAAAAACTGCATCATGTGACCAACAGATTATAATAGGTCTTGAGTACTTCTTTAAAAAAATGGCTTTATTGTTTAATGCTATGTAGCACCAACATCTAACATGTTATGCAAACAATTATTAACACTGCCAGTGGAAAAACTCTCCCATTCTGTCCACAAATACCGCCTGGCAAAGCTGTATTTCTAGGAGAAACGCCTTGATTTCTGTCAGCATCCTCCACCCAGCGTGCACCTGATACAACTATCCACATCACAAACTATACCGAACATTTGACTGGCTGACAAAACAACACCTGAACACTTCCGTCATGCCGTACGCAGCTGTCCGACCCCTGGAGTAATGCACTAATGACACAGGTGGTCCGGTGTATCCGATTCCCACGACCACAACCGCGACTCTGCGCTTCCTCACATCCCAACACTGTAAGTGAAGGTGACACACACTCCCGCGTTTCTCACTGCCTCAAACATCCAAACACGTACACTTGTGAGAAAAGTCCAGTGCCGTGAAAAGGTTTTTGCCCCCTTCCTGTTTTTTTAATTTTTTGCATATTTGTCACACTTAAAAGATTCAGATCATCAAACAAATTTTAATATTACACAAAGATAATGCAAGTAAATACAAAATGCAGTTTTTAAATGATGATTTCATTTATTAAGGGAAAAAAGCTGTCCAAACCTACCCGGCCCTACGTGAAAAATTATTTGCCCCCCCCTCTTAAATCATGAAAGAACTGTGATTAACCACATTATTTTAGAAAGCTGAGTTAAACTTCTCTAGCCACACCCAGGCCTGATTACTGCCAGACCTGTTGAATCAAGAAATCACTTAAATAGAACCTGCCTGACAAAGTGAAGCATGCTTAAAGAGCAACACATCATGCCGCGATCTAAAGAAATTCAAGAACAGATGAGAAACAAAATAGTTGACATGTATCAGTCTGGAAAGGGTTATAAAGCCATTTCTAAGGCTTTGGGACTCCAGCGAACCACGGTCAGAGCCATTATCCACAAATGGAGAAAGCTTGGAACAGTGGTGAACCTTCCCAGGAGTGGCCAGCCTACCAAAATTACTCCAAGAGCGGGAAAGAAATTATAGAAATTATACTTTTATTTAGCAAGGATGCTTAAAATTGATCAAAAGTGATGATAAAGGCATTTATAATGTTACAAAAGATTTCTATTTCAGATAAATAGTGTTCATATCGATATCGGAATTATATCGTATCGACCGAAATTAAGAAATATATCGTGATATCAATTTTGGCCATATCGTCCAGCCCTAGCACCGCCTCCACAGAAGATGATCAACATCACTGCTTGTTTAGCCCCGCCCACCGATTCACGCATGCAGTGATTACGAGAGAGGCGAACACGCAGGTCTACGCGGAAACTGAACGATAAAGATGGCTCTGAGGACAAGAAGATGCTGTGCAGAACCAAGCTGTGGAAAAACAGTCTTTGAATTGCCTTCCTTCTGATCCCAACATTAGGAAAGAGTGGATGAACTTTATTTTTAATGAAGATCCAGACCGCATCAGTAAGAGCTCGGTCCTATATGTCCACTTTATTTGACCGCGGATTAGTTTACAAAAAAGGCACAATTTGTCACAGGATTTTTGACAAAAAGATTGAAACTAAAAGACGATGACAGTAATGTCGCAACAAAAGTGTAAGTAACTGTTTTCTTTACGTGATCACTATTGCTTTGTCTGCTAAACAGATCATTTGATATGTACGGAGTGTTTATGTGTTTTTGAATCACAGCAGCGTCCATCTGTGAAGGATGTAGGCGGCCAAACACACACATCTATTCGCCAATCATAGCAGTGGGCGTTTACTTCCGAATCTACAATCCTCCCCATCTATTCAAACAGAGCGGGATAGTTTAAAGGGATAGTTCACCCAAAAATTTAAATTCTGTTATCATTACACACCCTCATGTCGTTTCAAACCTGTATGCCTTTCTTTTTTGGTGGAACAAAAAAGAAGATATTTTGAAGAATGTTATCAACCAAAATGTTTTGTTCACTATTGACTTCAATTGTATGAACCAAATAAATAAATAAAATAAAATAAAATAAATAAATAAATAATAATAATAAAAAATACGGAGACATTTCTTTATCTTTTCTTTATAAGAAGGTATTTTGAAGAATGCTGGACTTCCATTGTATGAACTAAATAAATAATAAATAAAAAAATCTTCTTTCATTATCATCCACAGAAGAAAGTCAGTCATACAGGAAAGAAAATAATCTATTTATTGCCATTAATGTGAAATTACTGAACCTACACATAGGAGCCTAATAAAAACGCTCATTTTAGAGGAAAATTTCAAACAGCACTTAGAGGCTTTTGCATCTGATCTCTTGGTGTGAGCATCCTTTGCATTTAAAACAGCTTTTGCCCAGATGCACATAGTTTTTCAGGTAGCTTTGGTTCCTTGAAGCATCTTGGATATATATAACTGGACACGTGTTTTTGCATTGTGACATTTGTGATTTTATATATATGATTTTTAAACAATTTTGTAATAATTACAGCATCATAATTTAATGAGAATTACAAAAAATGGTCAAATGTCCGGACACATTACAGAAAATGTGCTTAATTGCCATGAAAACAATGCCAAAATAAACTATGTATTTTGATTTCTGAATGCGTTTTGACCTGAACCAAGAACCAGAAAACAAATAAGGTCAACACACACTCAAAGGTATGTATGCATCCCACAGTGAAGAATAAAAAAAATAAAAAAAATTGTAAAAAGTGTGATTTTAAAAGGATTCCGATAATATAAGAATTAATAAGATCCATAAACTGTGGTTTATATTAATCTCAGAGGCTCAGGCAGAAATCTTGCGGCTGAAGGAAAGCTTTGCGTGTCAGTCGTGTGAATCAGAAGCATGGGTTTCTCACGCACTGGGAGCCCAGAGGAGCACAACAGACCCAAAAAAAGATCTGCATCATTTCTGATGCCAGTGAGGCGCTCTGTGGACACCTTTCTGAAGCATGCCTTAAATCAACACATAAGGGATAAAGAGCATTCACGGTGGTGAATCTTCTCAGACACTGAATTATTTAAAAGAGAAAGGAAATGTCTTTCTATGCTCCTCTCAAGAGCATTGCATCCTCACTGTGTAAGGGGTTTAAGACAAACTATACAAAACACATGAAGTTATGAACGATTCTACAAAGAAGAAGAACAAGGTCAAGTCTTATGTAGCCAACAAAACTGTGATAACTGTTCTCGTCCTTCCTTTCTACTGTATGTTCTCACTCATAAACAAAAACAGAATAAACCTCCAAAGCTGGTTAAAACTAGTTAAATATTGCATATACCAGTAATAAGATTGTTTTGTGCACTTCCAAGATGATTTCATCTGGTCGATGTATCTGCAACAGTAACCAGCTTGCAAGTCACTGACCAGCAATGCTTGTACAGAACCGATAAAGACATCTTGTAATTTCTCTTTGTAATCTTGTAAACTCTTTGCACTTTCATGTTCCTGGTCTTAATGAGAATGTTATTCATCTAAATCTCAATTATGTAAATAGCAGTCTGCATGCACATTTACAAATACGAAATTGTGAACTTCCAGTATTTCACAATGCACGATGAGATCAGCTTACTTTGGATAGATTGAAGTCATCTTGGCCTCTGCGTAACCCGGTTTACACTCGCCTTTACTGAGATTACCATATTTATACTGCAGCTCCAGAGGCCTGTGAACCAAAGATAGAAGAAGATCCTTTTCAGTAGTATCCTAGCGGAGTAATCACAGGTGTAGAAAAGCACAGGAATAAATTAAATTTTACAATATATTCATACAGAAAACAGTTCTTTTAAATTATAATAACACTTAACAAAATTACTGCTTTACTTGATTTTATGATCAAATAAATGTACCCGTTTCTTCTCAAAAAAATGAAAAATCTTACCGACCCGAAATTTTTCAACAGTAGTATACCATTAAAAGTCACCTTAAATTATTCTAACCAAACCCAAGTCATTTTGTGAAACATAAAACATGAACAATACAGATTTTGTTCGAAATATGGCTGCAAGTTTGAAGAATTATCCGGAGACATATTATGCCCCTTTTTACAACATGTAATATAAGTCTCTGGTGTCCCCAGAATGTGTCTGTGAAGTTTCAGCTCAAAATACTCCACAGATCATTTATAATATGATTTTGAAAATGCCTATTTTTAGTGGAAGCAGAAACACGCTGTTTTTCGGGCCTATCTCTTTAAATGAAAATGAGCTCCTGCTCCCCGTCCCCTTTTCCAGAATAGAGCTGCGCCATTACAGCTCGTTCCTGCTAAAAACATCTGTTTTGGTTCTGATTATCATGTTTATCGCGCTGAAATCATGCGTTTTAAACCATATGAGTTTAAACTTCT